>NW_027478780.1:0-149822 GCF_051014685.1 Ptiloglossa arizonensis | reverse complement strand
TCCCATATCTCGCGAACGGATTGACGAACTCGAGAAATTCCTGTTGCATCTGAAAGTAGAAACTCGCCCAATTACAAAGCTATGTGTAATTTTCCCCTAGAGCTTTGTAGTTATTGGTTTCGAGTATCAGACTTGCGAAAATTTTGATGGGTTCTCAACGATTCCTTAACTTCAAACTGTCTTATCCCGCGAACGGATTGACGAACTCGAGAAAATCCTGTTGCATCTGAAAGTAGAAACTAGCCCGATTACAACGGTATGTGTATTTCTCCCCTAGGCCATTGTAGTCAGTGGTTTCGAGTATCAGACTTACGAAAATTTTGATGGTTTCTCAACGATTCCTTAACTTCAAACTCCCATACCTGGCGAACGGATTGGCGAACTCGAGAAATTCCTGTTGCATCTGAAAGTGGAAACTCGCCCAATTACAATGATGTGTGTACTTTTCCCCTAGGCCATTCCAGTTATTGGTTTCGAGTATCATACTTGCGAAAATTTTGATGGTTTCTCAACGATTCCTTAACTTGAAACTCCATACCTCGCGAACGGATTGGCGAACTCGAGAAATTCCTGTTAAATCTGAAAGTGGAAACTCGCCCGATTACAAAGGTGTGTGTACTTTTCCCCTAGGCCATTCCAGTTATAGGTTTCGAGTATCAGACCAGGGAAAATTTTGATGGTTTCTCAAACATTCCGTAACTTCAAACTCCCATATCTCGCGAACGGAATGACGAACTCGAGAAATTCCTGTTGCACCTGAAAGTAGAAACTCGCCCGAATACAATAGTGTGTGTACTTTTCCCCTAGGCCATTCCAGTTATTGGTTTCGAGTATCAGACCAGCGAATATTTTGATGGTTTCTCAATCATTCGTTAACTTCAAACTGCCATATCTCGCGAACGGATTGACGAACACGAGAAATTCCTGTTGCATCTGAAAGTAGAAACTCGCCCGATTACAAAGGTATGTGCATTTTTGCCCAAGGCCATAGTAGTTATTTGTTTCGAGTATCAGACTTGCGAAAATTTTGATGGTTTCTCAAGCATTCCATAACTTCAAACTCCCATATCTCGCGAACGGATTGACGAACTCGAGAAATTCCTGTTGCATCTGAAAGCAGAAACTCGCCCGATTTCAACGGTATGTGCAATTTTGACCTAGGCCATAGTAGTTATTGGTTTCGAGTATCAGACTTGCGAAAATTTTGATGGTTTCTCAAGCATTCCTTAACTTCAAACCCCCATATCTCGCGAACGGATTGACGAACTCGAGAAATTCCTGTTGCATCTGAAACAGAAACTCGTCCAATTACAATGGTATGTGTATTTTTCCCCTAGGTCACTGTAGTTATTGGTTTCGAGTGTCAGACTTGCGAAAATTTTGATGGTTTCTCAACCATTCCTTAACTTCTAACTCCCATATCTCGCGAACGGATTGACGAACTCGAGAAATTCCTGTTGCATCTGAAAGTGGAAACTCGCCCGATTACAAAGGTATGTGTATATTTGCCTAGGCCATAGTAGTCATTCGTCTCGAATATCAGACCTGCGAAAATTTTGATGGTTTCTCAACCATTCCTTAACTTCAAACTCCCATATCTCGCGAACGGATTGACGAACTCGAGAACTTCCTGTTGCATCTGAAAGCAGATACTCGCCCGATTAGAACGGTCTGTGTATTTTTCCCCCAGGTCATTGTAGTTATTGAGTATAGACTTGCGAAATTTTGAATGGATTCTCAACGATTCCTTAACTTCAACTATCTTATCTCGCGAACGGATTGACCGAACTCGAGAAATTCCTGTTGCATCTGAAGCGCAGACACTCGCCCGATTACAACGGTATGTGTATTTTTGCCCTAGGTCATAGTAGTTATTGGTTTCGAGTATCAGACTTGCGAAAATTTTGATGGTTTCTCAACCATTCCTTAACTTCAAACTCCCATATCTCTCGAACGGATTGACAAACTCGAGAATTTCCTATTGCATCTGAAAGCAGAAACTCGCCCGATTACAACCGTATGTGTATTTTTGCCCTAGGCCCATAGTAGTCATTGGTCTCGAATATCAGACTTGCGAAAATTTTGATGGTTTCTCAACCATTCCTTAACTTCAAACTCCCATATCTCGCGAACGGATTGACGGACTCGAGAAATTCCGGTTGCATCTGAAAGTAGAAACCCGCCCGATTACTATGGTGTGTGTACTTTTCCCCTAGGCCATAGTTGTTATTGGTTTCGGGTATCAGACTTGCGAAATTTTGATGGTTTCTCACACCACTCCTTAACTTCAAACTCCCATATCTCGCGAACGGATTGACGAACTCGAGAAATTCCTGTTGCATCTGAAAGTAGAAACACGCCCGATTACAAAAGGTATGTGTACTTTTCGAGCCTAGGCTATTGTAGTTATTGGTTTTCGCGTATCAGACTTGCGAAATTTTGATGGTTTCTCAAGCATTCCTTAACTTCAAACCCCATATCTCGCGAACGGATTGACGAACTCGAGAAATTCCTGTTGCATCTGAAACAGAAACTCGTCCAATTACAATTGGTATGTGTATTTTTCCCCTAGGTCATAGTAGTTATTGGTTTCGAGTATCAGACTTGCGAAAAATTTTGATGGTTTCTCAACCATTCCTTAACTTCTAACTCCCATATCTCGCGAACGGATTGACGAACTCGAGAAATTCCTGTTGCATCTGAAAGTGGAAACTCGCCCGATTACAAAGGTATGTGTATTTTTGCCTAGGCCATAGTAGTCATTGTTCTCGAATATCAGACTGGCGAAAATTTTGATGGTTTCTCAACCATTCCTTAACTTCAAACTCCCATATCTCGCGAACGGATTGACAAACTCGAGAACTTCCTGTTGCATCTGAAAGCAGATACTCGCCCGATTAGAACGGTCTGTGTATTTTTCCCCCAGGTCATTGTAGTTATTGGTTTCGAGTATCAGACTTGCGAAAATTTTGATGGATTCTCAACGATTCCTTAACTTCAAAGTGTCTTATCTCGCGAACGGATTGACGAACTCGAGAAATTCCTGTTGCATCTGAAAGCAGAAACTCGCCCGATTACAACGGTATACGTATTTTTGCCCTAGGCCATAGTAGTTATTGGTTTCGAGTATCAGACTTGCGAAAATTTTGTTGGTTTCTCAACCATTCCTTAATTTCAAACTCCCATATCTCGCGAACGGATTGACGAACTCGAGATATTCCTGTTGCATCTGAAAGTAGAAACTCGCCCGATTACAACGGTGTGTGTACTTTTCCCCTAGGCCATTCCAGGTATTGGTTTCGAGTATCAGACTTGCAAAAATTTGGTGGTTTCTCAACCATTCCTTAACTTCGAACTCCCACATCTCGCGAACGGATAGACGAACTCGAGAAATTCCTGTTGCATCTGAAAGCAGAATCTCGCCCGATTACAATGGTATGTGTATTTCTCCCCTAGGCCATTGTAGTTATTCGTTTCGAGTATCAGACTTACGAAAATTTTGATGGTTTCTCAACCATTCCTTAACATGAAACTCCCATATCTCGCGAACGGATTGACGAACTCGAGAAATTCCTGTTGCATCTGAAAGTAGAAACTCGCCCAATTACAAAGCTATGTGTAATTTTCCCCTAGAGCTTTGTAGTTATTGGTTTCGAGTATCAGACTTGCGAAAATTTTGATGGGTTCTCAACGATTCCTTAACTTCAAACTGTCTTATCCCGCGAACGGATTGACGAACTCGAGAAAATCCTGTTGCATCTGAAAGTAGAAACTAGCCCGATTACAACGGTATGTGTATTTCTCCCCTAGGCCATTGTAGTCAGTGGTTTCGAGTATCAGACTTACGAAAATTTTGATGGTTTCTCAACGATTCCTTAACTTCAAACTCCCATACCTGGCGAACGGATTGGCGAACTCGAGAAATTCCTGTTGCATCTGAAAGTGGAAACTCGCCCAATTACAATGATGTGTGTACTTTTCCCTAGGCCATTCCAGTTATTGGTTTCGAGTATCATACTTGCGAAAATTTTGATGGTTTCTCAACGATTCCTTAACTTGAAACTCCCATACCTCGCGAACGGATTGGCGAACTCGAGAAATTCCTGTTAAATCTGAAAGTGGAAACTCGCCCGATTACAAAGGTGTGTGTACTTTTCCCCTAGGCCATTCCAGTTATAGGTTTCGAGTATCAGACCAGGGAAAATTTTGATGGTTTCTCAAACATTCCGTAACTTCAAACTCCCATATCTCGCGAACGGAATGACGAACTCGAGAAATTCCTGTTGCACCTGAAAGTAGAAACTCGCCCGAATACAATAGTGTGTGTACTTTTCCCCTAGGCCATTCCAGTTATTGGTTTCGAGTATCAGACCAGCGAATATTTTGATGGTTTCTCAATCATTCGTTAACTTCAAACTGCCATATCTCGCGAACGGATTGACGAACACGAGAAATTCCTGTTGCATCTGAAAGTAGAAACTCGCCCGATTACAAAGGTATGTGCATTTTTGCCCAAGGCCATAGTAGTTATTTGTTTCGAGTATCAGACTTGCGAAAATTTTGATGGTTTCTCAAGCATTCCATAACTTCAAACTCCCATATCTCGCGAACGGATTGACGAACTCGAGAAATTCCTGTTGCATCTGAAAGCAGAAACTCGCCCGATTTCAACGGTATGTGCAATTTTGACCTAGGCCATAGTAGTTATTGGTTTCGAGTATCAGACTTGCGAAAATTTTGATGGTTTCTCAAGCATTCCTTAACTTCAAACTCCCATATCTCGCGAACGGATTGACGAACACGAGAAATTCCTGTTGCATTTGAAAGTAGAAACTCGCCCGATTACAACGGTTTGTGTACATTTCCCCTAGGCCATTCCAGTTATTCGTTTCTAGCATCAGAATTGCGTAAATTTTGATGGTTTCTCAACCATTCCTTAAGTTCAAACTCCCATATCTCGCGAACGGAACGACGAACTCGAGAAATTCCTATTGCATCTGAAAGTGGAAACTCGCCCGATTACAAGTTTATGTGTAATTTTGCCCTAGGCTATAGTAGTTATAGGTTTCGAGTATCAGACTTGCGAAAATTGTGACGGTTTCTCAACCATTCCTTAACTTCAAACTCCCATATCTCGCGAACGGGCTTGACAAACTCGAGAAATTCCTGTTGCATCTGAAAACAGAAACTCGCCCGATTTCAACGGTATGTGTATTTTTGCCCTAGGCTATAGTAGTTATTGGTTTCGAGAATCAGACTTGCGAAAATTGTGATGGTTTCTCAACCATTCCTTAACTTCAAACTCCCATATCTCGCGAACGGATTGATGAACTCGAGAAATTCCTGTTGCATCTGAAAACAGAAACTCGCCCGATTTCAACGGTATGTGCATTTTTGCCCTAGGCTATAGTAGTTATTGGTTTCGAGTATCAGACTTGCGAAAATTTTGATGGTTTCTCAAGCATTCCTTAACTTCAAACTCCCATATCTCGCGAACGGAATGACGAACTCGAGAAATTCCTATTGCATCTGAAAGTGGAAACTCGCCCGATTACAAGTGTATGTGTATTTTTGCCCTAGGCTATAGTAGTTATTGGTTTCGAGTATCAGACTTGCGAAAATTGTGATGGTTTCTCAACCATTCCTTAACTTCAAATTCCCATATCTCGCGAACGGATTGACGAACTCGAGAAATTCCTGTTGCATCTGAAAACAGAACATCGCCCGATTTCAACGGTATGTGTATTTTTGCCCTAGGCTATAGTAGTTATTGGTTTCGAGTATCAGACTTGCGAAAATTGTGATGGTTTCTCAACCATTCCTTAACTTCAAACTCCCATATCTCGCGAACGGATTGACAAACTCGAGAACTTCCTGTTGCATCTGAAAGCAGAAACTCGCCCGATTTCAACGGTATGTGTATTTTTGCCCTATGCTATAGTAGTTATTGGTTTCGAGTATCAGACTTGCGAAAATTGTGATGGTTTCTCAACCATTCCTTAACTTCAAACTCCCATATCTCGCGAACGGATTGATGAACTCGAGAAATTCCTGTTGCATCTGAAAACAGAAACTCGCCCGATTTCAACGGTATGTGCATTTTTGCCCTAGGCTATAGTAGTTATTGGTTTCGAGTATCAGACTTGCGAAAATTTTGACGGTTTCTCAAGCATTCCTTAACTTCAAACTCCCATTTCTCGCGAACGGAATGACGAACTCGAGAAATTCCTATTGCATCTGAAAGTGGAAACTCGCCCGATTACAAGTGTATGTGTATTTTCGCCCTAGGCTATAGTAGTTATTGGTTTCGAGTATCAGACTTGCGAAAATTGTGATGGTTTCTCAACCATTCCTTAACTTCAAACTCCCATATCTCGCGAACGGATTGACGAACTCGAGAAATTCCTGTTGCATCTGAAAGCAGAACATCGCCCGATTTCAACGGTATGTGTATTTTTGCCCTTGGCTATAGTAGTTATTGGTTTCGAGTATCAGACTTGCGAAAATTGTGATGGTTTCTCAACCATTCCTTAACTTCAAACTCCCATATCTCGCGAACGGATTGATGAACTCGAGAAATTCCTGTTGCATCTGAAAACAGAAACTCGCCCGATTTCAACGGTATGTGCATTTTTGCCCTAGGCTATAGTAGTTATTGGTTTCGAGTATCAGACTTGCGAAAATTTTGATGGTTTCTCAAGCATTCCTTAACTTCAAACTCCCATATCTCGCGAACGGATTGACGAACACGAGAAATTCCTGTTGCATTTGAAAGTAGAAACTCGCCCGATTACAATGGTTTGTGTACATTTCCCCTAGGCTATTCCAGTTATTCGTTTCTAGCATCAGAATTGCGTAAATTTTGATGGTTTCTCAACCATTCCTTAATTTCAAACTCCCATATCTCGCGAACGGATTGATGAACTCGAGAAATTCCTGTTGCATCTGAAAACAGAAACTCGCCCGATTTCAACGGTATGTGCATTTTTGCGCTAGGCTATAGTAGTTATTGGTTTCGAGTATCAGACTTGCGAAAATTGTGATGGTTTCTCAACCATTCCTTAACTTCAAACTCCCATATCTCGCGAACGGATTGACGAATTCGAGAAATTCCTGTTGCATCTGAAAACAGAAACTCGCCCGATTTCAACGGTATGTGTATTTTTGCCCTAGGCTATAGTAGTTATTGGTTTCGAGTATCAGACTTGCGAAAATTGTGATGGTTTCTCAACCATTCCTTAACTTCAAACTCCCATATCTCGCGAACGGAATGACGAACTCGAGAAATTTCTGTTGCATCTGAAAGTAGAAACACGCACGATTACAATGGTGTGTGTACTTACCCCTAGGCCATACCATTTATTGGTTTCGAGTATCAGACTTGCGAAAATTTTGATGGTTTCTCAAGCATTCCTTAACTTCAAACTCCCATATCTCGCGAACGGAATGACGAACTCGAGAAATTCCTGTTGCATCTGAAAGTGGAAACTCGCCCGATTACAAAGGTATGTGCATTTTTCCCCTATGCCTTTGTAGTTATTGGTTTCGAGTATCAGACTTGCGAAAATTTTGATGGTTTCTCAAGCATTCCTTAACTTCAAACTCCCATATCTCGCGAACGGAATGTCGATCTCGAGAAATTCGTGCTGCATCTGAAAGTGGAAACTCGCCCGATTACAAAGGTATGTGCATTTTTGCCCTAGGCCATAGTAGTCATTGGTTTCGAGTATCAGACCAGCGAAAATTTTGATGGTTTCCCAACCTTTCCTTAACTTCAAACTCCCATACCTCGCGAACGGATTGACGAACTCGAGAAATTCCTGTTGTATCTGAAAGCAGAAACTCGCCCGATTACAACGGTACGTGTATTTTTCCCCTAGGCCTTTGTAGTTATTGGTTTCGAGTATCAGACTTGCGAAAATTTTGATGGTTTCTCATCCATTCCTTAACTTCAAACTCCCATATCTCGCGAACGGAATGACGAACTCGGGAAATTCCTGTTGCATCTGAAAGTAGAAACTCGCACGATTACAATGGTGTGTGTACCTTTCCCCTAGGCCATACCATTTATTGGTTTCGAGTACCAGACTTGCGAAAATTTTGATGGTTTCTCAACCATTCCTTAACTTCAAACTCCCATATCTCGCGAACGGAATGACGAACTCGAGAAATTCCTGTTGCATCTGAAAGTGGAAACTCGCCCGATTACAATGGTACGTGTATTTTTGCCCTAGGCCATAGTAGTTATTGGTTTCGAGTGTCAGACTTGCGAAAATTTTGATGGTTTCTCAAGCATTCCTTAACTTCAAACTCCCATATCTCGCGAACGGATTGACGAACACGAGAAATTCCTGTTGCATCTGAAAGTAGAAACTCGCCCGATTACAATGGTTTGTGTACTTTTCCCCTAGGCCATTGTAGTTATTGGTTTCGAGTATCAGACTTGCGAAAATTTTGATGGTTTCTCAACCATTCCTTAACTTCAAACTCCCATATCTCGCGAACGGAATGACGAACTCGAGAAATTCGTGTTGCATCTGAAAGTGGAAACTCGCCCGATTACAACGGTACGTGTATTTTTGCCCTAGGCCATAGTAGTTATTGGTTTCGAGTATCAGACTTGCGAAAATTTTGATGGTTTCTCAAGCATTTCTTAACTTCAAACTCCCGTATTTCGCGAACGGAATGACGAACTCGAGAAATTCGTGTTGCATCTGAAAGTGGAAACTCTCCCGATTTCAACGGTATGTGCATTTTTACCCTAGGCCATAGTAGTTATTAGTTTCGAGTATCAGACTTGCGAAAATTTTGATGGTTTATCAAGCATTCCATAACTTCAAACTCCCATATCTCGCGAACGGATTGACGAACTCGAGAAATTCCTATTGCATCTGAAAGCAGAAACACGCCCGATTACAACGGTATGTGTATTTTTCCCCTAGGCCATTGTAGTTATTGGTTTCGAGTATCAGACTTGCGAAAATTTTGATGGTTTCTCAAGCATTCCATAACTTCAAACTCCCATATCTCGCGAACGGATTGACGAACTCGAGAAATTCCTGTTGCATCTGAAAGCAGAAACTCGCCCGATTACAACGGTACGTGTATTTTTGCCCTAGGCCATTGTAGTTATTGGTTTCGAGTATCAGACTTGCGAAAATTTTGATGGTTTCTCAAGCATTCCTTAACTTCAAACTCCCATATCTCGCGAAACGGATTGACGAACACGAGAAATTCCTGTTGCATTTGAAAGTAGAAACCTCGCCCGATTACAATGGTTTGTGTACTTTTCCCCTAGGCCATTGTAGTTATTGGTTTTCGAGTATCAGTACTTGAGAAAATTTTGATGGTTTCTCAACCATTCCTTAACTTCAAACTCCATATCTCGCGAACGGAATGACGAACTCGAGAATTTCTGTTGCATCTGAAAGTAGAAACACGCACGATTCAATGGTGTGTTGTACTTACCCCTAGGCCATACCATTTATTGGTTTCGAGTATCAGACTTGCGAAAATTTTGATGGTTTCTCAAGCATTCCTTAACTTCAAACTCCCATATCTCGCGAACGGAATGACGAACTCGAGAATTCCCTGTTGCATCTGAAAGTGGAAACTCGCCCGATTACAAACGTATGTGCATTTTTTCCCCTATGCCTTTGTAGTTATTGGTTTCGAGTATCAGACTTGCGAGAAATTTTGATGGTTTCTCAAGCATTCTTAACTTCAAACTCCCATATCTCGCGAACCGGAATGTCGAGACTCGAGAATTCGTGCTGCATCTGAAAGTGGAAACTCGCCCGATTACAAAGGTAATGTGCATTTTTGCCCTAGGCCATAGTAGTCATTGTGCGAGTATCGAGTATCAGACCAGCGAAAATTTTGAAGGTTTCCCAACCTTTCTTTAACTTCAACTCCATACCTCGCCGAACGGATTGACGAAACTCGAGAAAATTTCCTGTTGTATCTGAAAGCAGAAACTTGCCCGATTAAGCAACGGTACGTGTATTTTTCCCCTAGGCCTTTGTAGTTATTGGTTTCTCGAGTATCAGACTTGCGAAAATTTTGATGGTTTCTCATCCATTCCTTAACTCTCAAACTCCCATATCTCGCGAACGGAATGGCGAACTCGCGAAATTTCCTGTTGCATCTGAAAGTAGAAACTCGCACGATTACAATGTGTGTGTTACCTTTCCCCTAGGACCATACCATTTATTGGTTTCGACGTACCAGACATCCTGCGCGAAACTTTGCATGGTTTCTCAAGCATTCCTTACACCCTTCCAAACTCCCATATCTCGCGAACGGAATGACGAACTCGAGAAATTCGTCGTTGCATCTGAAGTCAGTAAGGAAACTAGCCCGCCCGATTACAACGGTACGTCGCATTCTCTTGCGCCTACGCCATAGTAGTTATTGGTTCTCGCAGTATCAGACTTGCGAAAATTTTTGCAATGGTTTCTCAAGCATTCCTTACTTCAAACTCCCCGTATCTCGCGAACGGAATGACGGAACTCGAGAAATTCGTGTTGCATCTGAAAGTGGAAACTCTCCCGATTTCAACGGTATGTGCATTTTTACCCTAGGCCATAGTAGTTATTAGTTTCGAGTATCAAGACTTGCGAAAATTTTGATTGGTTTATCAAGCATTCCATACTTCAAACTCCCATATCTCGCGAACGAGATTGACGATCTCGAGAAATTCCTATTGCATCTGAAAGCAGAAATCACGCCCGATTACAACGGTATGTGTATTTTTCCCCTAGGCCATTGTAGTTATTGGTTTCGAGTATCAGACTTGCGAAAATTTGTGATGGTTTCTCAAGCTATTCCATAACTTCAAACTCCCATATCTCGCGAACGGATTGACGAACTCGAGAAAATTCCTGTTGCATCTGAAAGCAGAAACTCGCCCGATTACAACGGTACGTGTATTTTTGCCCTAGGCCATTGTAGTTATTGGTTTCGAGTATCAGATTTGCGAAAATTTTGATGGTTCCTCAAGCAATTCCTTAACTTCAAACTCCCAATATCTCGCGAACGGATTGACGAACACGAGAATTCCTGTGCATTTGAACAGTAGAAACTCGCCCGATTACAATGGTTTGTGTACTTTTCCCCTAGGCCATTGTAGTTATTGGTTTCGAGTATCAGACTTGAGAAAATTTTGATGGTTTCTCAACCATTCCTTAACTTCAAACTCCCATATCTCGCGAACGGAATGACGAACTCGAGAAATTTCTGTTGCATCTGAAAGTAGAAACACGCACGATTACAATGGTGTGTGTACTTACCCCTAGGCCATACCATTTATTGGTTTCGAGTATCAGACTTGCGAAAATTTTGATGGTTTCTCAGCATTCCCTTAACTTCAAACTCCCATATCTCGCGACGGAATGTCGAACTCGAGAAATTCGTGCTGCATCTGAAAGTGGAAACTCGCCCGATTACAAAGGTATGTGCATTTTCTGCCCTAGGCCATAGTAGTCATTGGTTCGAGTATCAGACCAGCGAAAATTTTGAAGGTTTCCCAACCTTTCCTTAACTTCAAACTCCCCAATACCTCGCGAACGGATTGACGAACTCGAGAAATTCCTGTTGTATCTGAAAGCAGAAACTCGACCGATTACAACGGTACGTGTATTTTTCCCCTAGGCCCTTTGTAGTTATTGGTTTCGAGTATCAGACTTGCGAAAAATTTTTTGATGGTTTCTCATCCATTCCTTAACTTCAAACTCCCATATCTCGCGAACGGAATGACGAACTCGAGAAATTCCTGTTGCATCTGAAAGTAGAAACTCGCACGATTACAATGGTGTGTGTACCTTTTCCCCTAGGCCATACCATTTATTGGTTTCGAGTACCAGACTTGCGAAAATTTTGATGGTTTCTCAACCATTCCTTAACTTCAAACTCCCATATCTCGCGAACGGAATGACGAACTCGAGAAATTCCTGTTGCATCTGAATGTGGAAACTCGCCCGATTACAATGGTTTGTGTACTTTTCCCTAGGCCCATTGTAGTTAATAGGTTTCGAGTATCAGACTTGCGAAAATTTTGATGGTTTCTCAACCATTCCTTAACTTCAAACTACCATATCTCGCGAACGGATTGACGAACTTCGAGAAATTTCCCTGTTGCATCTGAAATCCAGAAACTCTCCCGAATTGCAACGGTATGTGGCATTTTTTGCCCTAGGGCCCATAGTAGTTATTGGTTTCGAGTATCAGACTTGCGAAAATTGTGATGGTTTCTCAACCATTCCTTAACTTCAAAACTCCATATCTCGCGAACGGATTGATGAACTCGAGAAATCCTGTTGCATCTGAAAATCAGGAAACTCGCCCGATTTCAACGGTATGTGCATTTTTGCCCTATGCTATAGTAGTTATTGGTTTCGAGTATCAGACTTGCGAGAAATTTTGATGGTTTCTCAAGCATTCCTTAAGCTTCAAGACTCGCATATCTCGCTGAACGGAATGACGAACTCGAGAAATTCGTGTTGCATCTGAAAGTGGAAACTCGCCCGATTACAACGGTACGTGTATTTTTGCCCTAGGCCATAGTAGTTATTGGTTTCGAGTATCAGACTTGCGAAATTTGATGGTTTCTCAAGCATTCCTTAACTTCAAACTCCCGTATCCTCGCGAACGAATGACGAACTCGAGAAATTCGTTGTTGCATCTGAAAGTGGAAACTCTCCCGATTTCAACGGTATGTGCATTTTTACCCTAGGCCATAGTAGTTATTAGTTTCGAGTATCAGACTTGCGAAATTTTGATGGTTTATCAAGCATTCCATAACTTCAAACTCCTATATCTCGCGAACGGATTGACGAACTCGAGAAATTCCTATTGCATCTGAAAGCAGAAACACGCCCGATTACAACGGTATGTGTATTTTTCCCCTAGGCCATTGTAGTTATTGGTTTCGAGTATCAGACTTGCGAAAATTTTGATGGTTTCTCAAGCATTCCATAACTTCAAACTCCCATATCTCGCGAACGGATTGACGAACTCGAGAAATTCCTGTTGCATCTGAAAGCAGAAACTCGCCCGATTACAACGGTACGTGTATTTTTGCCCTAGGCCATTGTAGTTATTGGTTTCGAGTATCAGACTTGCGAAAATTTTGATGGTTTCTCAAGCATTCCTTAACTTCAAACTCCCATATCTCGCGAACGGATTGACGAACACGAGAAATTCCTGTTGCATTTGAAAGTAGAAACTCGCCCGATTACAATGGTTTGTGTACTTTTCCCCTAGGCCATTGTAGTTATTGGTTTCGAGTATCAGACTTGAGAAAATTTTGATGGTTTCTCAACCATTCCTTAACTTCAAACTCCCATATCTCGCGAACGGAATGACGAACTCGAGAAATTTCTGTTGCATCTGAAAGTAGAAACACGCACGATTACAATGGTGTGTGTACTTACCCCTAGGCCATACCATTTATTGGTTTCGAGTATCAGACTTGCGAAAATTTTGATGGTTTCTCAAGCATTCCTTAACTTCAAACTCCCATATCTCGCGAACGGAATGACGAACTCGAGAAATTCCTGTTGCATCTGAAAGTGGAAACTCGCCCGATTACAAAGGTATGTGCATTTTTCCCCTATGCCATTGTAGTTATTGGTTTCGAGTATCAGACTTGAGAAAATTTTGATGGTTTCTCAAGCATTCCTTAACTTCAAACTCCCATATCTCGCGAACGGAATGTCGAACTCGAGAAATTCGTGCTGCATCTGAAAGTGGAAACTCGCCCGATTACAAAGGTATGTGCATTTTTGCCCTAGGCCATAGTAGTCATTGGTTTCGAGTATCAGACCAGCGAAAATTTTGAAGGTTTCCCAACCTTTCCTTAACTTCAAACTCCCATACCTCGCGAACGGATTGACGAACTCGAGAAATTCCTGTTGTATCTGAAAGCAGAAACTCGCCCGATTACAACGGTACGTGTATTTTTCCCCTAGGCCTTTGTAGTTATTGGTTTCGAGTATCAGACTTGCGAAAATTTTGATGGTTTCTCATCCATTCCTTAACTTCAAACTCCCATATCTCGCGAACGGAATGACGAACTCGAGAAATTCCTGTTGCATCTGAAAGTAGAAACTCGCACGATTACAATGGTGTGTGTACCTTTCCCCTAGGCCATACCATTTATTGGTTTCGAGTACCAGACTTGCGAAAATTTTGATGGTCTCTCAACCATTCCTTAACTTCAAACTCCCATATCTCGCGAACGGAATGACGAACTCGAGAAATTCCTGTTGCATCTGAAAGTGGAAACTCGCCCGATTACAATGGTACGTGTATTTTTGCCCTAGGCCATAGTAGTTATTGGTTTCGAGTGTCAGACTTGCGAAAATTTTGATGGTTTCTCAAGCATTCCTTAACTTCAAACTCCCATATCTCGCGAACGGATTGACGAACACGAGAAATTCCTGTTGCATCTGAAAGTAGAAACTCGCCCGATTACAATGGTTTGTGTACTTTTCCCCTAGGCCATTGTAGTTATTGGTTTCGAGTATCAGACTTGCGAAAATTTTGATGGTTTCTCAACCATTCCTTAACTTCAAACTACCATATCTCGCGAACGGATTGACGAACACGAGAAATTCCTGTTGCATCTGAAATCAGAAACTCTCCCGATTTCAACGGTATGTGCATTTTTGCCCTAGGCCATAGTAGTTATTAGTTTCGAGTATCAGACTTGCGAAAATTTTGATGGTTCCTCAAGCATTCCATAACATCAAACTCCCATATCTCGCGAACGGATTGACGAACTCGAGAAATTCCTATTGCATCTGAAAGCAGAAACACGCCCGATTACAACGGTATGTGTATTTTTCCCCTAGGCCATTGTAGTTATTGGTTTCGAGTATCAGACTTGCGAAAATTGTGATGGTTTCTCAACCATTCCTTAACTTCAAACTCCCATATCTCGCGAACGGATTGACGAACTCGAGAAATTCCTGTTGCATCTGAAAACAGAAACTCGCCCGATTTCAACGGTATGTGCAATTTTGACCTAGGCCATAGTAGTTATTGGTTTCGAGTATCAGACTTGCGAAAATTTTGATGGTTTCTCAAGCATTCCTTAACTTCAAACTCCCATATCTCGCGAACGGATTGACGAACACGAGAAATTCCTGTTGCATTTGAAAGTAGAAACACGCCCGATTACAATGGTCTGTGTACATTTCCCCTAGGCCATTCCAGTTATTCGTTTCTAGCATCAGAATTGCGTAAATTTTGATGGTTTCTCAACCATTCCTTAATTTCAAACTCCCATATCTCGCGAATGGAGTGACGAACTCGAGAAATTCCTATTGCATCTGAAAGTGGAAACTCGCCCGATTACAAGTGTATGTGTATTTTTGCCCTAGGCTATAGTAGTTATTAGTTTCGAGTATCAGACTTGCGAAAATTGTGATGGTTTCTCAACCATTCCTTAACTTCAAACTCCCATATCTCGCGAACGGATTGACGAACTCGAGAAATTCCTGTTGCATCTGAAAGCAGAAACTCGCCCGATTTCAACGGTATGTGTATTTTTGCCCTAGGCCATAGTAGTTATTGGTTTCGAGTAACAGACTTGCGAAAATTGTGATGGTTTCTCAACCATTCCTGAACTTCAAACTCCCATAGCTCGCGAACGGAATGACGAACTCGAGAAATTCCTGTTGCATCTGAAAGTAGAAACTCGCACGATTACAATGGTGTGTGTACCTTTCCCCTAGGCCATACCATTTATTGGTTTCGAGTACCAGACTTGCGAAAATTTTGATGGATTCTCAACCATTCCTTAACTTCAAACTCCCATATCTCGCGAACGGAATGACGAACTCGAGAAATTCCTGTTGCATCTGAAAGTGGAAACTCGCCCGATTACAATGGTACGTGTATTTTTGCCCTAGGCCATAGTAGTTATTGGTTTCGAGTGTCAGACTTGCGAAAATTTTGATGGTTTCTCAAGCATTCCTTAACTTCAAACTCCCATATCTCGCGAACGGATTGACGAACACGAGAAATTGCTGTTGCATCTGAAAGTAGAAACTCGCCCGATTACAACGGTATGTGTATTTTTCCCCTAGGCCATTGTAGTTATTGGTTTCGAGTATCAGACTTGCGAAAATTTTGATGGTTTCTCAACCATTCCTTAACTTCAAACTACCATATCTCGCGAAAGGATTGACGAACTCGAGAAATTCCTGTTGCATCTGAAATCAGAAACTCCCCCTATTTCAACGGTATGTGCATTTTTGCCCTAGGCCATAGTAGTTATTAGTTTCGAGTATCAGACTTGCGAAAATTTTGATGGTTCCTCAAGCATTCCATAACTTCAAACTCCCATATCTCGCGAACGGATTGACGAACTCGAGAAATTCCTATTGCATCTGAAAGAAGAAACACGCCCGATTACAACGGTATGTGTATTTTTCCCCTAGGCCATTGTAGTTATTGGTTTCGAGTATCAGACTTGCGAAAATTGTGATGGTTTCTCAACCATTCCTTAACTTCAAACTCCCATATCTCGCGAACGGATTGATGAACTCGAGAAATTCCCGTTGCATCTGAAAACAGAAACTCGCCCGATTTCAACGGTATGTGCATTTTTGCCCTAGGCTATAGTAGTTATTGTTTTCGAGTATCAGACTTGCGAAAATTTTGATGGTTTCTCAAGCATTCCTTAACTTCAAACTCCCATATCTCGCGAACGGAATGACGAACTCGAGAAATTCGTGTTGCATCTGAAAGTGGAAACTCGCCCGATTACAACGCTACGTGCATTTTTGCCCTAGGCCATAGTAGTTATTGGTTTCGAGTATCAGACTTGCGAAAATTTTGATGGTTTCTCAAGCATTCCTTAACTTCAAACTCCCATATCTCGCGAACGGAATGACGAACTCGAGAAATTCGTGTTGCATCTGAAAGTGGAAACTCTCCCGATTTCAACGGTATGTGCATTTTTGCCCTAGGCCATAGTAGTTATTAGTTTCGAGTATCAGACTTGCGAAAATTTTGATGGTTTCTCAAGCATTCCATAACTTCAAACTCCCATATCTCGCGAACGGATTGACGAACTCGAGAAATTCCTATTGCATCTGAAAGCAGAAACACGCCCGATTACAACGGTATGTGTATTTTTCCCCTAGCCCATTCCAGTTATTGGTTCCGAGTATCAGACTTGGAAAATTTTGATGGTTTCTCAACCATTCCTTAATTTCAAACTCCCATATCTCGCGAACGGATTGACGAACTCGAGAAATTCCTGTTGCATCTGAAAGCAGAAACTCGCCCGATTACAACGGTATGTGCATTTTCCCCCTATGCCTTTGTAGTTATTGGTTTCGAGTATCAGACTTGCGAAAATTTTGATGGTTTCTCATCCATTCCTTAACTTCAAACTCCCATATCTCGCGAACGGAATGACGAACTCGAGAAATTCCTGTTGCGTCTGAAAGTAGAAACTCGCACGATTACAATGGTGTGTGTACCTTTCCCCTAGGCCATACCATTTATTGGTTTCGAGTACCAGACATGCGAAAATTTTGATGGTTTCTCAACCATTCCTTAACTTCAAACTCCCATATCTCGCGAACGGAATGACGAACTCGAGAAATTCCTGTTGCATCTGAAAGTGGAAACTCGCCCGATTACAATGGTACGTGTATTTTTGCCCTAGGCCATAGTAGTTATTGGTTTCGTGTGTCAGACTTTCGAAAATTTTGATGGTTTCTCAACCATTCCTTAACTTCAAACTCCCATATCTCGCGAACGGATTGACGAACTCGAGAAATTCCTGTCGCATCTGAAAACAGAAACTAGCCCGATTTCAACGGTATGTGTATTTTTGCCCTAGGCTATAGTAGTTATTGGTTTCGAGTATCAGACTTGCGAAAATTGTGATGGTTTCTCAACCATTCCTTAACTTCAAACTCCCATATCTCGCGAACGGATTGACGAACTCGAGAAATTCCTGTTGCATCTGAAAACAGAAACTCGCCCGATTTCAACGGTATGTGTATTTTTGCCCTAGGCTATAGTAGTTATTGGTTTCGAGTATCAGACTTGCGAAAATTGTGATGGTTTCTCAACCATTCCTTAACTTCAAACTCCCATATCTCGCGAACGGATTGACGAAAACGAGAAATTCCTGTTGCATTTGAAAGTAGAAACTCGCCCGATTACAATGGTTTGTGTACATTTCCCCTAGGCCATTCCAGTTATTCGTTTCTAGCATCAGAATTGCGTAAATTTTGATGGTTTCTCAACCATTCCTTAATTTCAAACTCCCATA
The DNA here is from genome assembly GCF_051014685.1 of Ptiloglossa arizonensis. NCBI lineage: Eukaryota > Metazoa > Arthropoda > Insecta > Hymenoptera > Colletidae > Ptiloglossa > Ptiloglossa arizonensis. The sequence goes on along the minus strand of NW_027478780.1, from coordinate 131,521 downwards.
TCTCGCGAACGGAATGACGAACTCGAGAAATTCCTATTGCATCTGAAAGTAGAAACTCGCCCGATTACAAGTGTATGTGTATTTTTGCCCTAGGCTATAGTAGTTATTGGTTTCGAGTATCAGACTTGCGAAAATTGTGATGGTTTCTCAACCATTCCTTAACTTCAAACTCCCATATCTCGCGAACGGATTGACGAACTCGAGAAATTCCTGTTGCATCTGAAAACAGAAACTCTCCCGATTTCAACGGTATGTGTATTTTTGCCCTAGGCTATAGTAGTTATTGGTTTCGAGTGTCAGAATTGCGAAAATTGTGACGGTTCCTCAACCATTCCTTAACTTCAAACTCCCATATCTCGCGAACGGATTGATGAACTCGAGAAATTCCTGTTGCATCTGAAAACAGAAACTCGCCCGATTTCAACGGTATGTGCATTTTTGCCCCAGGCTATAGTAGTTATTGGTTTCGAGTATCAGACTTGCGAAAATTTTGATGGTTTCTCAAGCTTTCCTTAACTTCAAACTCCCATATCTCGCGAACGGAATGACGAACTCGAGAAATTCGTGTTGCATCTGAAATTGGAAACTCGCCCGATTACAACGGTACGTGTATTTTTGCCCTGGGCCATAGTAGTTATTGGTTTCGAGTATCAGACTTGCGAAAATTTTGATGGTTTCTCAAGCATTCCATAACTTCAAACTCCCATATCTCGCGAACGGATTGACGAACTCGAGAAATTCCTGTTGCATCTGAAAGCAGAAACTCGCCCGATTACAACGGTATGTGCATTTTTCCCCTATGCCTTTGTAGTTATTGGTTTCGAGTATCAGACTTGCGAAAATTTTGAGGGTTTCTCAACCATTCCTTAACTTCAAACTCCCATATCTCGCGAACGGATTGACGAACACGAGAAATTCCTGTTGCATCTGAAAGTAGAAACTCGCCCGATTACAATGGTTTGTGTACTTTTCCCCTTGGTCATTGTAGTTATTGGTTTCGAGTATCAGACTTGCGAAAATTTTGATGGTTTCTCAACCATTCCTTAACTTCAAACTACCATATCTCGCGAACGGATTGACGAACTCGAGAAATTCCTGTTGCATCTGAAATCAGAAACTCTCCCGATTTCAACGGTATGTGCATTTTTGGCCTAGGCCATAGTAGTTATTGGTTTCGAGTATCAGACTTGCGAAAATTTAGATGGTTTCTCAAGTATTCCATAACTTCAAACTACCATATCTCGCGAACGGATTGACGAACTCGAGAAATTCCTATTGCATCTGAAAGCAGAAACACGCCCGATTACAACGGTATGTGTATTTTTCCCCTAGGCCATTGTAGTTATTGGTTTCGAGTATCAGACTTGCGAAAATTTAGATGGTTTCTCAAGTATTCCATAACTTCAAACTCCCATATCTCGCGAACGGATTGACGAACTCGAGAAATTCCTGTTGCATCTGAAAGCAGAAACTCGCCCGATCACAACGGTATGTGCATTTTTCCCCTATGACTTTGTAGTTATTGGTTTCGAGTATCAGACTTGCGAAAATTTTGATGGTTTCTCATCCATTCCTTAACTTCAAACTCCCATATCTCGCGAACGGAATGACGAACTCGAGAAATTCCTGTTGCATCTGAAAGTAGAAACTCGCACGATTACAATGGTGTGTGTACCTTTCCCCTAGGCCATGCCATTTATTGGTTTCGAGTATCAGACGTGCGAAAATTTTGATGGTTTCTCAAGTATTCCATAACTTCAAACTCCCATATCTCGCGAACGGATTGACGAACTCGAGAAATTCCTGTTGCATCTGAAAGTAGAAACTCGCCCGATTACAATGGTTTGTGTACTTTTCCCCTAGGCCATTGTAGTTATTGGTTTCGAGTATCAGACGTGAGAAAATTTTGATGGTTTCTCAACCATTCCTTAACTTCAAACTCCCATATCTCGCGAACGGAATGACGAACTCGAGAAATTTCTGTTGCATCTGAAAGTAGAAACTCGCACGATTACAATGGTGTGTGTACCTTTCCCCTAGGCCATGCCATTTATTGGTTTCGAGTATCAGACGTGCGAAAATTTTGATGGTTTCTCAAGTATTCCATAACTTCAAACTCCCATATCTCGCGAACGGATTGACGAACTCGAGAAATTCCTATTGCATCTGAAAGCAGAAACACGCCCGATTACAACGGTATGTGTATTTTTCCCCTAGGCCATTGTAGTTATTGGTTTCGAGTATCAGACTTGCGAAAATTTTGATGGTTTCTCAAGTATTCCATAACTTCAAACTCCCATATCTCGCGAACGGATTGACGAACTCGAGAAATTCCTGTTGCATCTGAAAGTAGAAACTCGCCCGATCACAACGGTATGTGCATTTTTCCCCTATGCCTTTGTAGTTATTGGTTTCGAGTATCAGACTTGCGAAAATGTTGATGGTTTCTCATCCATTCCTTAACTTCAAACTCCCATATCTCGCGATCGGAATGACGAACTCGAGAAATTCCTGTTGCATCTGAAAGTAGAAACTCGCACGATTACAATGGTGTGTGTACCTTTCCCCTAGGCCATGCCATTTATTGGTTTCGAGTATCAGACGTGCGAAAATTTTGATGGTTTCTCAAGCATTCCTTAACTTCAAACTCCCATATCTCGCGAACGGAATGACGAACTCGAGAAATTCCTGTTGCATCTGAAAGTGGAAACTCGCCCGATTACAAAGGTATGTGCATTTTTCCCCTATGCCTTTGTAGTTATTGGTTTCGAGTACCAGACTTGCGAAAATTTTGATGGTTTCTCAAGCATTCCTTAACTTCAAACTCCCATATCTCGCGAACGGAATGTCGAACTCGAGAAATTCGTGTTGCATCTGAAAGTGGAAACTCGCCCGATTACAAAGGTATGTGCATTTTTGCCCTAGGCCATAGCAGTCATTGGTTTCGAGTATCAGACCAGCGAAAATTTTGAAGGTTTCCCAACCTTTCCTTAACTTCAAACTCCCATACCTCGCGAACGGATTGACGAACTCGAGAAATTCCTGTTGTATCTGAAAGCAGAAACTCGCCCGATTACAACGGTACGTGTATTTTTCCCCTAGGCCTTTGTAGTTATTGGTTTCGAGTATCAGACTTGCGAAAATTTTGATGGTTTCTCATCCATTCCTTAACTTCAAACTCCCATATCTCGCGAACGGAATGACGAACTCGAGAAATTCCTGTTGCATCTGAAAGTAGAAACTCGCACGATTACAATGGTGTGTGTACCTTTCCCCTAGGCCATACCATTTATTGGTTTCGAGTATCAGACTTGCGAAAATTTTGATGGTTTCTCAAGCATTCCTTATCTTCAAACTCCCATACCTCGCGAACGGATTGACGAACTCGAGAAATTCCTGTTGCATCTGAAAGCAGAAACTCGCCCGATTACAACGATACGTGTATTTTTGCCCTAGGCCATTGTAGTTAATTGGTTTCGAGTATCAGACTTGCGAAAATTTTGATGGTTTCTCAAGCATTCCTTATCTTCAAACTCCCATATCTCGCGAACGGATTGATGAACACGAGAAATTCCTGTTGCATTTGAAAGTAGAAACTCGCCCGATTACAATGGTTCGTGTACTTTTCCCCTAGGCCATACCAGTTATTCGTTTCTAGCATCAGAATTGCGTAAATTTTGATTGTTTCTCAACCATTCCTTAACTTCAAACTCCCATATCTCGCGAACGGAATGACGAACTCGAGAAATTCCTGTTGCATCTGAAAGCAGAAGCTCGCCCGATTTCAACGGTATGTGCATTTTTGCCCTAGGCTATAGTAGTTATTGGTTTCGAGTATCAGACTTGCGAAAATTTTGATGGTTTCTCAACCATTCCTTAACGTCAGACACCCATATCTCGCGTACAGATAGACGAACTCGAGATTCCTGATGCATCTGAAAGTAGAAACCCGCCAGATTACAATGGTGTGTGTACTTTTCCCTTAGGCCTTCGAAGTTATTGGTTTCGAGTATCAGACTTGCGAAAATTTTGATGGTTTCCCAACCATTCCTTAACTTCAAACTCCCATATCTCGTGAACGGCTGACTAACTCGAGAAATTCCTGTTTCATCTGAAAGCAGAACTCGCCCGATTACAATGGTGCGTGTACTTTTCCCGTAAGCCATTCCTGTTACTCTTTTCTAGCATCAGAATTGTGAAAATATTGATGGTCTCTCAACCATTCCTGAACATCAAACTCCCATATCTCGCGAACGCATTGACGCACTCGAGAAATTCCAGTTGCATCTGAAAGTAGAATCTCGCCCGATTACAACGGAATGTGTATTTTTGCCCTAGGCCACAATAGTTATTGGTTTCGGGTATCAGGCCAGCGAAAGTTTGATGGTTCCTCAACCATTCCTTAATTTCAAACTCCCATATCTCGCGAACGGATTGACGAACTCGAGAAATTCCTGTTGCATCTGAAAGCAGAACTCGCCCGATTACGACGGTATGTGCATTTTTGCCCTAGGCCATAGTTATTGGTTTCGAGTATCAGACTTGCGAAAATTTTGATGGTTACTCAAGCATTCCTTAACTTCAAACTCCCATATCTCGCGAACGGATTGACGAACTCGAGAATTTCCTATTGCATCTGAAAGCAGAAACTCGCCCGATTACAAGGGTATGTGTATTTTTGCCCTGGGCCATAGTAGTTATTGGTTTCGAGTATCAGACTTGCGAAAATTGTGATGGTTTCTCAACCATTCCTTAACTTCAAACTCCCATATCTCGCGAACGGATTGACGAACTCGATTATTTCCTGTTGCATCTGAAAGCAGAAACTCGCCCGATTACAATGGTGTGTGTACTTTTCCCCTAGGCCATTCCAGTTATTGGTTTCGAGTATCAGACCAGTGAAAATTTTGATGGTTTCTCAACCATTCCTTAACTTCAAACTCCCATATCTCGCGAACGGAATGTCGAACTCGAAAAATTCCTGTTGCATCTGAAAGTAGAAACTCGCCCGATTACAATGGTGTGTATACTTTTTCCCTAGGCCATTCCAGTTATTGGTTTCGAGTATCAGACCAGCGAAAATTTTGATGGTTTCTCAACCATTCCTTAACTTCAAACTCCCATATCTCGCGAACGGATTGACGAACTCGAGAAATTCCTGTTTCATCTGAAAGCAGAAACTCGCCCGATTACAGCGGTACGTGCATTTTTGCACTAGGCCAAAGTTATTGGTTTCGAGTATCAGACTTGCGAAAATATTGATGGTTACTCAAGCTTTCCTTAACTTCAAACTCCCATATCTCGCGAACGGATTAACGAACTCGAGAATTTCCTATTGCATCTGAAAGCAGAAACTCGCCCGATTACAATGATGTGTGTACTTTTCCCCTAGGCCATTCCAGTTATTGGTTCCGAGTATCAGACCAGCGAAAATTTTGATGGTTTCTCTACCATTCCTTAACTTCAAACTCCCATATCTCGCTAACGGATTGACGAACTCGTGAAATTCCTGTTGCATCTGAAAGTAGAAACACGCCCTATTACAATGGTGTGTGTACTTTTCCATTAGGCCATTCCAGTTATTGCTTTCGAGTATCAGCCTTGCGAAAACTTTGATGGTTTCTCAACCATTCCTTAACTTCAAACTGACATATCTCGCGAACGGATTGACGAACTCGAGAATTTCCTATTGCATCTGAAAGCAGAAACTCGCCCGATTACAACGGTATGTGTATTTTTCCCGTAGTCCTTTGTAGTTATTGGTTTCGACTATCAGACTTGCGGAAATTTTGATGGTTTCTCAAGCATTCCTTAACTTCAAACTCCCATTTCTCGCGAACGGATTGACGAACTCGATTATTTCCTGTTGCATCTGAAAGTAGAAACTCGCCCGATTACAGCGGTATGAATATTCCTCCCCTAAGCCTTTGTAGTTATTGGTTTCGTGTGTCAGACTTGCGAAAATTTTGATGGTTACTCAAGCATTCCTTAACTTCAAACTCCCATATCTCGTGAACGGATTGACGATCTCGAGAATTTCCTATTGCATCTGAAAGCAGAAACTCGCCCGATTACAACGGTATGTGTATTTTTGCCCTAGGCCATAGTAGTTATTGGTTTCGAGTATCAGACTTGCGAAAATTGTGATGGTTTCTCAACCATTCCTTAACTTCAAACTCCCATATCTCGCGAACGGAGTGACGAACTCGATTATTTCCTGTTGCATCTGAAAGCAGTTACTCGCCCGATTACAATGGTGTGTGTACTTTTCCCCTAGGCCATTCCAGTTATTGGTTTTGAGTATCAGACCAGTGAAAATTTTGATGGTTTCTCAACCATTCCTTAACATCAAACTCCCATATCTCGCGAACGGAATGTCGAACTCGAAAAATTCCTGTTGCATCTGAAAGTAGAAACTCGCCCGATTACAATGGTGTGTGTACTTTTTCCCTAGGCCATTCCAGTTATTGGTTTCGAGTATCAGACCAGCGAAAATTTTGATGGTTTCTCAACCATTCCTTAACTTCAAACTCCCATATCTCGCGAACGGATTGACGAACTCGAGAAATTCCTGTTTCATCTGAAAGCAGAAACTCGCCAGATTACAACGGTATGTGCATTTTTGCACTAGGCCATAGTTATTGGTTTCGAGTTTCAGACTTGCGAAAATTTTGATGGTTACTCAAGCATTCCTTAACTTCAAACTCCCATATCTCGCGAACGGATTGAAGAACTCGAGAATTTCCTATTGCATCTGAAAGCAGAAACTCGCCCGATTACAACGGTATGTGTATTTTTGCCCCAGGCCATAGTAGTTATTGGTTTCGAGTATCAGATTTGCGAAAATTGTGATGGTTTCTCAACCATTCCTTAACTTCAAACTCCCATATCTCGCGAACGGATTGACGAACTCGATTATTTCCTGTTGCATCTGAAAGCAGAAACTCGCCCGATTACAATGGTGTGTGTACTTTTCCACTAGGCCATTCCAGTTATTGGTTTCGAGTATCAGACCAGTGAAAATTTTGATGGTTTCTCAACCATTCCTTAACTTCAAACTCCCATATCTCCCGAACGGAATGTCGAACTCGAAAAATTCCTGTTGCATCTGAAAGTAGAAACTCGCCCGATTACAATGGTGTGTTTACTTTTTCCCTAGGCCATTCCAGTTATTGGTTTCGAGTATCAGACCAGCGAAAATTTTGATGGTTTCTCAACCATTCCTTAACTTCAAACTCTCATATCTCGCGAACGGATTGACGAACTCGAGAAATTCCTGTTTCATCTGAAAGCAGAAACTCGCCCGATTACAGCGGTATGTGCATTTTTGCACTAGGCCATAGTTATTGGTTTCGAGTATCAGACTTGCGAAAATATTGATGGTTACTCAAGCTTTCCTTAACTTCAAACTCCCATATCTCGCGAACGGATTAACGAACTCGAGAATTTCCTATTGCATCTGAAAGCAGAAACTCGCCCGATTACAACGGTACGTGTATTTTTGCCCTAGGCCATAGTAGTTATTGGTTTCGAGTATCAGACTTGTGAAAATTGTGATGGTTTCTCAACCATTCCTTAAATTCAAACTCCCATATCTGGCGAACGGATTGACGAACTCGATTATTTCCTGTTGCATATGAAAGCAGAAACTCACCCGATTACAAAGGTGTGTGTATTTTTCCCCTAGGCCTTTGTAGTTATTGGTTTCGGGAATCAGACTTGCGAAAATTTTGATGGTCTCTCGACCATTCTTTAACTTCAAACTCCCATATCTCGCGAATGGATTGACGAACTCGAGAAATTCCTGTTGCATCTGAAAGTAGAAACTCGCCCGATTACAATGATGTGTGTACTTTTCCCCTAGGCCATTCCAGTTATTGGTTCCGAGTATCAGACCAGCGAAAATTTTGATGGTTTCTCAACCATTCCTTAACTTCAAACTCCCATATCTCGCGAATGGATTGACGGACTCGAGAAATTCCTGCTGCGTCTGAAAGCAGAAACTCGCCCGATTACAACGGTATGTGTATTTTTGCCGTAGGCCATGGTTGTTATTGGTTTCGAGTATCAGACTTGCGAAAATTTTGATGGTTTCTCAAGCGTTCCTTAACTTCAAACTCCCATATCTCGCGAACGGATTGACGAATTCGAGAAATTCCTGTTGCATCTGAAAGCAGAGACTCGCCCGATTACAACGGAATGTGTACTTTTGCCCTAGGCCATAGTAGTTATTGGTTTCGAGTATCAGACTTGCGAAAATTTTGTTGGTTTCTCAACCATTCCTTAACTTCAAACTCCCATAGCTCTCGAACGAATTGACGAACTCGAGAAATTCTTGTTGCATCTGAAAGCAGAAACTAGCCCGATTACAATGGTGTGTGTACTTTTCCCCTAGGCCATAGTAGTTATTGGTTTCGGGAATCAGACTTGCGAAAATTTTGATGGTTTCTCAAACGTTCCTTAACTTCAAACTCCCATATCTCGCGAACCGATTGACGAACTCGAGAAATTCCTGTTGCATCTGAAAGTAGAAACTTGCCCGATTACAAGGGTATGTGTATTTTTCCTCTAGGCCTTTGTAGTTATTGGTTTCGGGAATCAGACTTGCGAAAATTTTGATGGTTTCTAAACCATTCCTCAACTTCTAACTCCCATATCTCGCGAACGGATTGACGAACTCGAGAAATTCCTGTTGCATCTGAAAGTAGAAACTCGCCCGATTACAACGATGTGTGTACTTTTCCCCTAGGCCATTCCAGTTATTGGTTCCGAGTATCAGACCAGCGAAAATTTTGATGGTTTCTCAACCATTGCTTAACTTCAAACTCCCATATCTCGCGAATGGATTGACGGACTCGAGAAATTCCTGCTGCGTCTGAAAGCAGAAACTCGCCCGATTACAATGGTGTGTGTGCTTTTCCCCTAGGCCATAGTAGTTATTGGTTTCGGGAATCAGACTTGCGAAAATTTTGATGGTTTCTAAACCATTCCTTAACTTCTAACTCCCATATCTCGCGAACGGATTGACGAATTCGAGAAATTCCTGTTGCATCTGAAAGTAGAAACTTGCCCGATTACAACGGTATGTGTATTTTTGCCCTAGGCCATAGTTGTTATTGGTTTCGAGTATCAGACGTGCGAAAATTTTGATGGTTTCTCAAGCGTTGCTTAACTTCAAACTCCCATATCTCGCGAACGGATTGTCGAACTCGAGAAATTCCTGTTGCATCTGAAAGTAGAAACTCGCCCGATTACAACGGTGTGTGTACTTTTCCCCTAGGCCATTCCTGTTATTGGTTTCGAGTATCAGACCAGCGAAAATTTTGATGGTTTCTCAACCATTCCTTAACTTCAAACTCCCATATCTCTCGAACGAATTGACGAACTCGAGAAATTCTTGCTGCATCTGAAAGCAGAAACTCGCCCGATTACAATGGTGTGTGTGCTTTTCCCCTAGGCCATAGTAGTTATTGGTTTCGGGAATCAGACTTGCGAAAATTTTGATGGATTCTCAACCATTCCTTAACTTCAAACTCCCATATCTCGCGAACGGATTGACAAATTCGAGAATTTCCTGTTGCATCTGAAAGCAGAGACTCGCCCGATTAGAACGGAATGTGTATTTTTGCCCTAGGCCATAGTAGTTATTGGTTTCGAGTATCAGACTTGCGAAAATTTTGATGGTTTCTCAAACGTTCCTTAACTTCAAACTCCCATATCTCGCGAACGGATTGACGAACTCGAGAAATTCCTATTGCATCTGAAAGTAGAAACTCGCCCGATTACAACGGTATGTGTATTTTTCCCCTAGGCCTTTGTAGTTATTGGTTTCGGGAATCAGACTTGCGAAAATTTTGATGGATTCTCAACCATTCCTTAACTTCAAACTCCCATATCTCGCGAACGGATTGACGAATTCGAGAAATTCCTGTTGCATCTGAAAGCAGAGACTCGCCCGATTACAATGGTGTGTTTACTTTTTCCCTAGGCCATTCCAGTTATTGGTTTCGAGTATCAGACCAGCGAAAATTTTGATGGTTTCTCAACCATTCCTTAACTTCAAACTCTCATATCTCGCGAACGGATTGACGAACTCGAGAAATTCCTGTTGCATCTGAAAGTAGAAACACGCCCTATTACAATGGTGTGTGTACTTTTCCATTAGGTCATTCCAGTTATTGCTTTCGAGTATCAGCCTTGCGAAAACTTTGATGGTTTCTCAACCATTCCTTAACTTCAAACTGACATTTCTGGCGAACGGATTGACGAACTCGAGAATTTCCTATTGCATCTGAAAGCAGAAACTCGCCCGATTACAACGGTATGTGTATTTTTCCCGTAGGCCTTTGTAGTTATTGGTTTCGACTATCAGACTTGCGAAAATTGTGATGGTTTCTCAACCATTCCTTAACTTCAAACTCCCATATCTCGCGAACGGAGTGACGAACTCGATTATTTCCTGTTGCATCTGAAAGTAGAAACTCGCCCGATTACAATGGTGTGTGTACTTTTTCCCTAGGCCTATCCAGTTATTGGTTTCGAGTATCAGACCAGCGAAAATTTTGATGGTTTCTCAACCATTCCTTAACTTCAAACTCCCATTTCTCGCGAACGGATTGACGAACTCGATTATTTCCTGCTGCATCTGAAAGTAGAAACTCGCACGATTACAAAGGTATGTCTATTCCTCCCCTAAGCCTTTGTAGTTATTGGTTTCGTGTGTCAGACTTGCGAAAATTTTGATGGTTACTCAAGCATTCCTTAACTTCAAACTCCCATATCTCGCGAACGGAATGTCGAACTCGAAAAATTCCTGTTGCATCTGAAAGCAGAGACTCGCCCGATTACAATGGTGTGTTTACTTTTTCCCTAGGCCATTCCAGTTATTGGTTTCGAGTATCAGACCAGCGAAAATTTTGATGGTTTCTCAACCATTCCTTAACTTCAAACTCTCATATCTCGCGAACGGATTGACGAACTCGAGAACTTCCTGTAGAATCTGAAAGTAGAAACTCGCCCGATTACAGCGGTGTGTGTACTTATCCCCTAGGCCATTCCAGTTATTCGTTTACAGTACCAGACAAGAGAAAATTTTGATGGATTCTCAACCATTCCTTAACTTCAAACTCCCATATCTCGCGAGCGGATTGACGAACTCGAGAAATTCCTGTAGCATCTGAAAGTAGAATCTCTCCCGACTACAACGGTATGTTTATTTCTCCCCTAGGCCATTGTAGTTATTCGTTTCGCGTATCAGACTTGCGAAAATTTTGATGGTTTCTCAACCATTCCTTAACGTCAGACACCCATATCTCGCGTACAGATAGACGAACTCGAGATTCCTGTTGCATCTGAAAGTAGAAACCCGCCAGATTACAATGGAGTGTGTACTTTTCCCCTAGGCCATTCCAGTTATTGGTTTCGAGTATCAGACTTGTGAAAATTTTGATGATTTCTCAACCATTCCTTAACTCCAAAGACCCATATCTCGCGAACGGATTGACGAACTCGATTATTTCCTGTAGCTTCTGAAAGTAGAAACTCCACCGATTACAATTGTGTGTGTACTTTTCCCCTAGGTCATTTCAGTTTTTCGTTTCTAGCATCAGAATTGCGAAAATTTTGATGGTTTCTTAACCGTTCCTTAATTTGAAACTCCCATATCTCGCGAACGGATTGACGAACTCGAGAAATTCCTGTTGCATCTGAAAGCAGAAACTCGCGCGATTACAACGGAATGTGTATTTTTGCCCTAGGCCACAATAGTTATTGGTTTCGGGTATCAGACCAGCGAAAATTTTGATGGTTCCTCAACCATTCCTTAAATTCAAGCTCCCATATCTCGCGCACGGAATGTCGAACTCGAAAAATTCCTGTTGCATCTGAAAGTAGAAACTCGCCCGATTACAATGGTATGTTTACTTTTCCCCTAGGCCATTCCAGTTATTGGTTTCGAGTATCAGACTTGCGAAAATTTTGATGATTTCTCAACCATTCCTTAAATTCAAGCTCCCATATCTCGCGAACGGATTGACGAACTCGAGAAATTCCGGTTGCATCTGAAAGTAGAAACTCGCCCGATTACAACGGTATGTGTATTTTTCCCCTAGGCCTTTGAAGTTATTGGTTTCGAGTATCAGACGTGCGAAAAATTTGATGGTTTCCCAACCATTCCTTAACTTCAAACTCCCATATCTCGTGAACGGCTGACTAACTCGAGAAATTCCTGTTGCATCTGAAAGCAGAAACTCGCCCGATTACAACGGTATGTGTATTTTTCCCGTAGGCCTTTGTAGTTATTGGTTTCGACTATCAGACTTGCGAAAATTTTGATGGTTTCTCATCCATTCCTTAACTTCAAACTCCCATATCTCGCGAACGGAATGACGAACTCGAGAATTTCCTATTGCATATGAAAGCAGAAACTCGCCCGATTACAACGGTATGTGTATTTTTGCCCTAGGCCATAGTAGTTATTGGTTTCGAGTATCAGACTTGCGAAAATTGTGATGGTTTCTCAACCATTCCTTAACTTCAAACTCCCATATCTCGCGAACGGAGTGACGAACTCGATTATTTCCTGTTGCATCTGAAAGTAGAAACTCGCACGATTACAAAGGTATGTCTATTCCTCCCCTAAGCCTTGGTAGTTATTGGTTTCGTGTGTCAGACTTGCGAAAGTTTTGATGGTTACACAAGCATTCCTTATCTTCAAACTCCCATATCTCGCGAACGGATTGACGAACTCGAGAATTTCCTATTGCATATGAAAGCAGAAACTCGCCCGATTACAACGGTATGTGCATTTTTGCCCTAGGCCATAGTAGTTATTGGTTTCGAGTATCAGAGTTGCAAAAATTTTGATGGTTTCTCAACCATTCCTTAACTTCAAACTCCCATATCTCGCGAACGGATTGACGAACTCGAGAATTTCCTATTGCATCTGAAAGCAGAAACTCGCCCGATTACAACGGATTGTGTATTTTTGCCCTAGGCCACAATAGTTATTGGTTTCGGGTATCAGACCAGTGAAAATTTTGATGGTTCCTCAACCATTCCTTAAATTCAAGCTCCCATATGTCGCGAACGGAATGTCGAACTCGAAAAATTCCTGTTGCATCTGAAAGGAGAAACTCGCCCGATTACAATGGTGTGTGTACTTTTACCCTAGGCCATTCCAGTTATTGGTTTCGAGTATCAGACCAGCGAAAATTTAGATGGTTTCTCAACCATTCCTTAACTTCAAACTCCCATATCCCGCGAACGGATTGACGAACTCGAGAAATTCCTGATGCATCTGAAAGCAGAAACTCGCCCGATTACAACGGTATGTGCATTTTTGCCCTAGGCCATAGTCATTGGTTTCGAGTATCAGACTTGCGAAAATTTTGATGGTTACTCAAGCATTCCTTAACTTCAAACTCCCATATCGCGCGAACGGATTGACGAACTCGAGAATTTCCTATTGCATCTGAAAGCAGAAACTCGCCCGATTACAGCGGTATGTGTATTTTTGCCCTAGGCCATAGTAGTTATTGGTTTCGAGTATCAGACTTGCGAAAATTGTGATGGTTTCTCAACCATTCCTTAACTTCAAACTCCCATATCTCGCGAACGGATTGACGAACTCGATTATTTCCTGTTGCATCTGAAAGCAGAAAGTCGCCCGATTACAATGGTGTGTTTATTTTTCCCCTAGGCCATTGTAGTTATTCGTTTCGAGTATCAGACTTGCGCAAATTTTGATGGATTCTCAACCATTCCTTAACTTCAAACTCCCATATCTCGCGAACGGATTGACGAACTCGAGAAATTCCTGTTGCATCTGAAAGTAGAAACTTGTCCGATTACAACGGTGTGTGTACTTTTCCTCTAGGCCATTCCAGTTATTGGTTTCGAGCATCACAATTGCGAAAATTTTGATGGTTTCTCAACCATTTCTTAACTTCAAACTCCCATATCTCGCGAACGGATTGACGAACTCGAGGAATTCTTACTGCATCTGAAAGTAGAAACTCTCCCGATTACAACGGCATGTGTATTTTTGCCCTAGGCCATAGTAGTTATTGGTTTCGCGTATCAGACTTGGAAAATTTTGATGGTTTCTCAACCATTCCTTAACTTCAAACACCCATATCTCGTGAACGGCTGACTAACTCGAGGAATTCCTGATGCATCTGAAAGCAGAAGCTCGCCCGATTACAAAGGTATTTGTATTTTTGCCCTAGGCCATAGTAGTTATTGGTTTCGAGTATCAGACTTGGAAAATTTTGATGGTTTCTCAACCATTCCTTAATTTCAAACTCCCATATCTCGCGAACGGATTGACAAACTCGAGAAATTCCTGTTGCATCTGAAAGCAGAACTCGCCCGATTACAACGGTATGTGCATTTTTGCCCTAGGCCATAGTCATTGGTTTCGAGTATCAGACTTGCGAAAATTTTGATGGTTACTCAAGCATTCCTTAACTTCAAACTCCCATATCTCGCGAACGGATTGACGAACTCGAGAATTTCCTATTGCATCTGAAAGCAGAAACTCGCCCGATTACAACGGTATGTGTATTTCTGCCCTAGGCCATAGTAGTTATTGGTTTCGAGTATCAGACTTGCGAAAATTGTGATGGTTTCTCAACCATTCCTTAACATCAAACTCCCATATCTCGCGAATGCATTGACGCACTCGAGAAATTCCAGTTGCATCTGAAAGTAGAATCTCGCCCGATTACAATGGTGTGTGTACTTCTCCCCTAGGCCACTCCAGTTTTTCGTTTCTAGTATCAGAATTGCGAATATTTTGATGGTTTCTAAACCATCTCTTAACTCCAAACTCCGATATTTCGCGAACGGATTGACGAATCCGAAAAATTTCTGTTGCATCTGAAAGTAGAAACTCTCCCGATTACAACGGAATGTGTATTTTTTCCCTAGGCCATTGTAGTTATTGGTTTCGAGTATCAGATTTGCGAAAATTGTGATGGTTTCTCAACCATTCCTTAACTTCAAACTCCCATAACTCGCGAACGGATTGACGAACTCGTGAATTTCCTGTTGCATCTGAAAGCAGAAACTCGCCCGATTACAACGGTATGTGTATTGTTGACCTGGGCCATAGTAGTTGTTGGTTTCGAGTATCAGACTTGCGAAAATTTTTATGGTTTCTCAACCATTCCTTAACTCCAAACTCCCATATTTCGCGAACGGTTTGACGAATCCGAAAAATTTCTGTTGCATCTGGAAGTAGAAACTCTCCCGATTACAACGGTGTGTGTACTTTTTCCCTAGGCCATTCCAGTTATTGGTTTCGAGTATCAGACCAGCGAAAATTTTGATGGTTTCTCAACCATTCCTTAACTTCAAACTCCCATAACTCGCGAACGGATTGACTAACTCGTGAATTTCCTGTTGCATCTGAAAGCAGAAACTCGCCCGATTACAACGGTATGTATATTTTTGCCCTAGGCAATAGTAGTTTTTGGTTTCGGGTATCAGACTTGCAAAAATTTTGATGGTTTCTCAACCATTCCTTAACTCCAAGCTCCCATATCTCACGAACGGATTGACGAACTCGATTATTTCCTGTAGCATCTGAAAGTAGAAACTCCTCCGATTACAATTGTGTGTGTACTTTTCCCCTAGGTCATTTCAGTTATTCGTTTCTAGCATCAGAATTGCGAAAATTTTGATGGTTTCTTAACCGTTCCTTAATTTGAAACTCCCATATCTCGCGAACGGTTTGACGAATCCGAAAAATTTCTGTTGCATCTGGAAGTAGAAACTCTCCCGATTACAACGGTATGTGTATTTTTGCCCTAGGCCATAGTAGTTATTGGTTTCGCGTATCAGACTTGCGAAAATTGTGATGGTTTCTCAACCATTCCTTAACTTCAAACTCCCATATCTCGCGAACGGATTGACGAACTCGAGAAATTCCTGTTTCATCTGAAAGCAGAACTCGCCCGATTACAATGGTGCGTGTACTTTTCCCGTAAGCCATTCCTGTTACTCTTTTCTAGCATCAGAATTGTGAAAATATTGATGGTCTCTCAACCATTCCTTAACATCAAACTCCCATATCTCGCGAACGCATTGACGCACTCGAGAAATTCCAGTTGCATCTGAAAGTAGAATCTCGCCCGATTACAATGGTGTGTGTACTTCTCCCCTAGGCCATTCCAGTTTTTCGTTTCTAGTATCAGAATTGCGAATATTTTGATGGTTTCTAAACCATCTCTTAATTCCAAACTCCGATATTTCGCGAACGGATTGACGAATCCGAAAAATTTCTGTTGCATCTGAAAGTAGAAACTCTCCCGATTACAACGGAATATGTATTTTTTCCCTAGGCCATTGTAGTTATTGGTTTCGAGTATCAGATTTGCGAAAATTTTGATGGTTTCTCAACCATTCCTTAACTTCAAACTCCCATATCTCGCGAACGGAATGACGAACTCGAAAAATTCCTGTTGCACCTGAAAGTAGAAACTCGCCCGATTACAAAGGTGTGTGTACTTTTTCCCTAGGCCATTCCAGTTATTGGTTTCGAGTATCAGACCAGCGAAAATTTTGATGGTTTCTCAACCATTCCTTAACTTTAGACTCCCATAACTCGCGAACGGATTGACGAACTCGTGAATTTCCTGTAGCATCTGAAAGCAGAAACTCGCCCGATTACAACGGTATGTATATTTTTGCCCTAGGCAATAGGAGTTTTTGGTTTCGGGTATCAGAATTGCAAAAATTTTGATGGTTTCTCAACCATTCCTTAACTCCAAGCTCCCATATCTCACGAACGGATTGACGAACTCGATTATTTCCTGTAGCATCTGAAAGTAGAAACTCCACCGATTACAATTGTGTGTGTACTTTTCCCCTAGGTCATTTCAGTTATTCGTTTCTAGCATCAGAATTGCGAAAATTTTGATGGTTTCTTAACCGTTCCTTAATTTGAAACTCCCATATCTCGCGAACGGATTGACGAACTCGAGAAATTCCTGTTGCATCTGAAAGCAGAAACTCGGGCGATTAAACCGGTATGTGTATTTTTGCCCTGGGCCATAGTAGTTATTTGTTTCGAGTATCAGACTTGCGAAAATTTTTTTGGTTTCTCAACCATTCCTTAACTCCAAACTCCCATATTTCGCGAACGGTTTGACGAATTCGAAAAATTTCTGTTGCATCTGGAAGTAGAAACTCTCCCGATTACAACGGTATGTGTATTTTTGCCCTAGGCCATAGTAGTTATTGGTTTCGCGTATCAGACTTGCGAAAATTTTGATGGTTCCTCATCCATTCCTTAACTTCAAACTCACATATCTCGCGAACGGATTGACGAACTCGAGAAATTCCTGTTGCATCTGAAAGTAGAAACTCGCCCGATTACAATGGTGTGTGTATTTTTGCCCTAGGCCATAGTGGCTCTTGGTTTCGAGTATCAGACTTGCGAAAATTTTGATGGTTTCTCAACCATTCCTTAACTTCAAACTCACATATCTCGCGAACGGATTGACGAACTCGAGAAATTCCTGTTGCATCTGAAAGTAGAAACACGCCCGATTACAATGGTGTGTGTATTTTTGCCCTAGGCCATAGTGGCTCTTGGTTTCGAGTATCAGACTTGCGAAAATTTTGATGGTTTCTCAACCATTCCTTAACTTCAAACTCCCATATCTCGCGAACGGATTGACGTAGTCAAGAAATTCCTGTTGCATCTGAAAGTAGAAACACGCCCGATTACAATGGTGTGTGTATTTTTGCCCTAGGCCATAGTGGCTCTTGGTTTCGGGTATCAGGCCAGCGAAAATTTTGATGGTTCCTCAACCATTCCTTAAATTCAAGCTCCCATATCTCGCGAACAGATTGACGAACTCGAGAATTTCCTATTGCATCTGAAAGCAGAAACTCGCCCGATTACAACGGTATGTGTATTTTTGCCCTAGGCCATAGTAGTTATTGGTTTCGAGTATCAGACTTGCGAAAATTGTGATGGTTTCTCAACCATTCCTTAACTTCAAATACCTATATCTCGCGAACGGATTGACGAATCCGAAAAATTTCTGTTGCATCTGAAAGTAGAAACTCTCCCGATTACAACGGAATGTGTATTTTTTCCCTAGGCCATTGTAGTTATTGGTTTCGAGTATCAGATTTGCGAAAATTGTGATGGTTTCTCAACCATTCCTTAACTTCAAACTCCCATAACTCGCGAACGGATTGACGAACTCGTGAATTTCCTGTTGCATCTGAAAGCAGAAACTCGCCCGATTACAACGGTATGTGTAGTGTTGACCTGGGCCATAGTAGTTATTGGTTTCGAGTATCAGACTTGCGAAAATTTTTATGGTTTCTCAACCATTCCTTATCTCCAAACTCCCATATTTCGCGAACGGTTTGACGAATCCGAAAAATTTCTGTTGCATCTGGAAGTAGAAACTCTCCCGATTACAACGGTGTGTGTACTTTTTCCCTAGGCCATTCCAGTTATTGGTTTCGGGTATCAGACCAGCGAAAATTTTGATGGTTTCTCAACCATTCCTTAACTTCAAACTCCCATAACTCGCGAACGGATTGACTAACTCGTGAATTTCCTGTTGCATCTGAAAGCAGAAACTCGCCCGATTACAACGGTATGTATATTTTTGCCCTAGGCAATAGTAGTTTTTGGTTTCGGGTATCAGACTTGCAAAAATTTTGATGGTTTCTCAACCATTCCTTAACTCCAAACTCCCATATCTCACGAACGGATTGACGAACTCGATTATTTCCTGTAGCATCTGAAAGTAGAAACTCCTCCGATTACAATTGTGTGTGTACTTTTCCCCTAGGTCATTTCAGTTATTCGTTTCTAGCATCAGAATTGCGAAAATTTTGATGGTTTCTTAACCGTTCCTTAATTTGAAACTCCCATATCTCGCGAACGGATTGACGAATCCGAAAAATTTCTGTTGCATCTGGAAGTAGAAACTCTCCCGATTACAACGGTATGTGTATTTTTGCCCTAGGCCATAGTAGTTATTGGTTTCGCGTCTCAGACTTGCGAAAATTGTGATGGTTTCTCAACCATTCCTTAACTTCAAACTCCCATATCTCGCGAACGGATTGACGAACTCGATTATTTCCTGTTGCATCTGAAAGCAGAAACTCGCCCGATTACAATGGTGTGTGTACTTTTCCCCTAGGCCATTCCAGTTATTGGTTTCGAGTATCAGACCAGTGAAAATTTTGATGGATTCTCAACCATTCCTTAACTTCAAACTCCCATATCTCGCGAACGGATTGACGTAGTCGAGAAATTCCTGTTGCATCTGAAAGCAGAAACTCGCCCGATTACAACAGAATGTGTATTTTTGCCCTAGGCGACAATAGTTATTGGTTTCGAGTATCAGACCAGCGAAAATTTTGATGGTTCCTCAACCATTCCTTAAATTCAAGCTCCCACATGTCGCGAACGGAATGTCGAACTCGAAAAATTCCTGTTGCATCTGAAAGTAGAAACTCGCCCGATTACAATGGTGTGTGTATTTTTGCCCTAGGCCATAGTGGTTCTTGGTTTCGAGCATCAGACTTGCGAAAATTTTGATGGTTTCTCAACCATTCCTTAACTTCAAACTCCCATATCTCGCGAACGGATTGACGAACTCGAGAAATTCCTGCTGCATCTGAAAGTAGAAGCTCGCCCGATAACAACGGTGTGTGTATTTTTCCTCTAGGCCATAATAGTTATGGGTTTCGAGTATCAGACCAGCGAAAATTTTGATGGTTTCTCAACCATTCCTTAACTTCAAACTCCCATATCCCGCGAACGGATTGACGAACTCGAGAAATTCCTGTTGCATCTGAAAGTAGAAACTCGCCCGATTACAGCGGTATGTGTATTTTTGCCCTAGGCCATAGTAGTTATTGGTTTCGAGTATCAGACTTGCGAAAATTTTGATGGTTTCCCAACCATTCCTTAACTTCAAACACCCATATCTCGTGAACGGCTGACTAACTCGAGAAATTCCTGTTGCATCTGAAAGCAGAAACTCGCCCGATTACAACGGTATGTGTATTTTCCCCGTAGGCCTTTGTAGTTATTGGTTTCGACTATCAGACTTGCGAAAATTTGGATGGTTTCTCAAGCATTCCTTAACTTCAAACTCCCATTTCTCGCGAACGGATTGACGAACTCGATTATTTCCTGTTGCATCTGAACGTAGAAACTCGCACGATTACAAAGGTATGTCTATTCCTCCCCTAAGCCTTTGTAGTTATTGGTTTCGTGTGTCAGACTTGCGAAAGTTTTGATGGTTACTCAAGCATTCCTTATCTTCAAACTCCCATATCTCGCGAACGGATTGACGAACTCGAGAATTTCCTATTGCATCTGAAAGCAGAAACTCGCCCGATTACAACGGTATGTGTATTTTTGCCCTAGGCCATAGTAGTTATTGGTTTCGAGTATCAGACTTGCGAAAATTGTGATGGTTACTCAAGCATTCCTTAACTTCAAACTCCCATATCTCGCGAACCGATTGACGAACTCGAGAATTTCCTATTGCATCTGAAAGCAGAAACTCGCCCGATTACAGCGGTATGTGTATTTTTGCCCTAGGCCATAGTAGTTATTGGTTTCGAGTATCAGACTTGCGAATATTGTGATGATTTCTCAACCATTCCTTAACTTCAAACTCCCATATCTCGCGAACGGATTGACGAACTCGAGAAATTCCGGTTGCATCTGAAAGTAGAAACTCGCCCGATTACAACGGTATGTGTATTTTTCCCCTAGGCCTTTGAAGTTATTGGTTTCGAGTATCAGACTTGCGAAAATTTTGATGGTTACTCAAGCATTCCTTAACTTCAAACTCCCATATCTCGCGAACCGATTGACGAACTCGAGAATTTCCTATTGCATCTGAAAGCAGAAACTCGCTCGATTACAACGGTATGTGTATTTTCCCCGTAGGCCTTTGTAGTTATTGGTTTCGACTATCAGACTTGCGAAAATTTGGATGGTTTCTCAAGCATTCCTTAACTTCAAACTCCCATATCTCGCGAACGGATTGACGAACTCGAGGAATTCTTGCTGCATCTGAAAGTAGAAACTCTCCCGATTACAACGGCATGTGTATTTTTGGCCTAGGCCATAGTAGTTATTGGTTTCGCGTAACAGACTTGGAAAATTTTGATGGTTTCTCAACCATTCCTTAATTTCAAACTCCCATATCTCGCGAACGGATTGACAAACTCGAGAAATTCCTGTTGCATCTGAAAGCAGAAACTCGCCCGATTACAACGGTATGTGTATTTCTGCGCTAGGCCATAGTAGTTATTGGTTTCGAGAATCAGACTTGCGAAAATTGTGATGGTTTCTCAACCATTCCTTAACATCAAACTCCCATATCTCGCGAACGCAATGACGCACTCGAGAAATTCCAGTTGCATCTGAAAGTAGAATCTCGCCCGATTACAATGGTGTGTACTTCTCCCCTAGGCCATTCCAGTTTTTCGTTTCTAGTATCAGAATTGCGAATATTTTGATGGTTTCTAAACCATCTCTTAACTCCAAACTCCGATATTTCGCGAACGGATTGACGAATCCGAAAAATTTCTGTTGCATCTGAAAGTAGAAACTCTCCCGATTACAACGGAATGTGTATTTTTTCCCTAGGCCATTGTAGTTATTGGTTTCGAGTATCAGATTTGCGAAAATTTTGATGGTTTCTCAACCATTCCTTAACTTCAAACTCCCATAACTCGCGAACGGATTTACGAACTCGTGAATTTCCTGTTGCATCTGAAAGCAGAAACTCGCCCGATTACAACGGTGTGTGTACTTTTTCCCTAGGCCATTCCAGTTATTGGTTTCGAGTATCAGACCAGCGAAAATTTTGATGGTTTCTCAACCATTCCTTAACTCCAAGCTCCCATATCTCACGAACGGATTGACGAACTCGATTATTTCCTGTAGCATCTGAAAGTAGAAACTCCACCGATTACAATTGTGTGTGTACTTTTCCCCTAGGTCATTTCAGTTATTCGTTTCTAGCATCAGAATTGCGAAAATTTTGATGGTTTCTTAACCGTTCCTTAATTTGAAACTCCCATATCTCGCGAACGGATTGACGAATCCGAAAAATTTCTGTTGCATCTGGAAGTAGAAACTCTCCCGATTACAACGGTATGTGTATTTTTGCCCTTGGCCATAGTAGTTATTGGTTTCGCGTATCAGACTTGCGAAAATTTTGATGGTTCCTCATCCATTCCTTAATTTCAAACTCACATATCTCGCGATCGGATTGACGAACTCGAAAAATTCCTGTTGCATCTGAAAGTAGAAACACGCCCGATTACAACGGTATGTATATTTTTGCCCTAGGCAATAGGAGTTCTTGGTTTCGGGTATCAGAATTGCAAAAATTTTGATGGTTTCTCAACCATTCCTTAACTCCAAGCTCCCATATCTCACGAACGGATTGACGAACTCGATTATTTCCTGTAGCATCTGAAAGTAGAAACTCCACCGATTACAATTGTGTGTGTACTTTTCCCCTAGGTCATTTCAGTTATTCGTTTCTAGCATCAGAATTGCGAAAATTTTGATGGTTTCTTAACCGTTCCTTAATTTGAAACTCCCATATCTCGCGAACGGATTGACGAACTCGAGAAATTCCTGTTGCATCTGAAAGCAGAAACTCGCGCGATTAAACCGGTATGTGTATTTTTGCCCTGGGCCATAGTAGTTATTGGTTTCGAGTATCAGACTTGCGAAAATTGTGATGGTTTCTCAACCATTCCTTAACTTCAAACTCCCATATCTCGGCGAACGGATTGACGAACTCGATTATTTCCTGTTGCATCTGAAAGCAGAAACTCGCCCGATTACAACGGTGTGTGTACTTTTCCCCTAGGCCATTCCAGTTATTGGTTTCGAGCATCAGAATTGCGAAAATTTTGATGGTTTCTCTACCATTCCTCAACTTCAAACTCCCATATCTCGCGAACGCATTGACGCACTCGAGAAATTCCAGTTGCATCTGAAAGTAGAATCTCGCCCGATTACAATGGTGTGTGTACTTCTCCCCTAGGCCATTCCAGTTTTTCGTTTCTAGTATCAGAATTGCGAATATTTTGATGGTTTCTAAACCATCTCTTAATTCCAAACTCCCATATCTCGCGAACGGAATGACGAACTCGAGAAATTCCGGTTGCATCTGGAAGTAGAAGCTCGCCCGATAACAACGGTGTGTGTATTTTTCCTCTAGGCCATAATAGTTATGGGTTTCGAGTATCAGACCAGCGAAAATTTTGATGGTTTCTCAACCATTCCTTAACTTCAAACTCCCATATCCCGCGAACGGATTGACGAACTCGAGAAATTCCTGTTGCATCTGAAAGTAGAAACTCGCCCTATTACAGCGGTATGTGTATTTTTGCCCTAGGCCATAGTAGTTATTGGTTTCGAGTATCAGACTTGCGAATATTGTGATGGTTTCTCAACCATTCCTTAACTTCAAACTCCCATATCTCGCGAACGGATTGACGAACTCGAGAAATTCCGGTTGCATCTGAAAGTAGAAACTCGCCCGATTACAACGGTATGTGTATTTTTCCCCTAGGCCTTTGAAGTTATTGGTTTCGAGTATCAGACTTGCGAAAATTTTGATGGTTACTCAAGCATTCCTTAACTTCAAACTCCCATATCTCGCGAACCGATTGACGAACTCGAGAATTTCCTATTGCATCTGAAAGCAGAAACTCGCCCGATTACAGCGGTATGTGTATTTTTGCCCTAGGCCATAGTAGTTACTGGTTTCGAGTATCAGACTTGCGAATATTGTGATGGTTTCTCAACCATTCCTTAACTTCAAACTCCCATATCTCGCGAACGGATTGACGAACTCGAGAAATTCCGGTTGCATCTGAAAGTAGAAACTCGCCCGATTACAACGGTATGTGTATTTTTCCCCTAGGCCTTTGAAGTTATTGGTTTCGAGTATCAGACTTGCGAAAATTTTGATGGTTTCCCAACCATTCCTTAACTTCAAACACCCATATCTCGTGAACGGCTGACTAACTCGAGAAATTCCTGTTGCATCTGAAAGCAGAAACTCGCCCGATTACAACGGTATGTGTATTTTTCCCGTAGGCCTTTGTAGTTATTGGTTTCGACTATCAGACTTGCGAAAATTTGGATGGTTTCTCAAGCATTCCTTAACTTCAAACTCCCATTTCTCGCGAACGGATTGACGAACTCGATTATTTCCTGTTGCATCTGAAAGTAGAAACTCGCACGATTACAAAGGTATGTCTATTCCTCCCCTAAGCCTTTGTAGTTATTGGTTTCGTGTGTCAGACTTGCGAAAGTTTTGATGGTTACTCAAGCATTCCTTATCTTCAAACTCCCATATCTCGCGAACGGATTGACGAACTCGAGAATTTCCTATTGCATCTGAAAGCAGAAACTCGCCCGATTACAACGGTATGTGTATTTTTGCCCTAGGCCATAGTAGTTATTGGTTTCGAGTATCAGACTTGCGAAAATTGTGATGGTTTCTCAACCATTCCTTAACTTCAAACTCCCATATCTCGCGAACGGATTGACGAACTCGATTATTTCCTGTTGCATCTGAAAGCAGAAACTCGCCCGATTACAATGGTGTGTGTACTTTTCCTCTAGGCCATTCCAGTTATTGGTTTCGAGCATCAGAATTGCGAAAATTTTGATGGTTTCTCAACCATTTCTTAACTTCAAACTCCCATATCTCGCGAACGGATTGACGAACTCGAGGAATTCTTGCTGCATCTGAAAGTAGAAACTCTCCCGATTACAACGGCATGTGTATTTTTGCCCTAGGCCATAGTAGTTATTGGTTTCGCGTAACAGACTTGGAAAATTTTGATGGTTTCTCAACCATTCCTTAACTTCAAACTCCCATATCTCGCGAACGGATTGACGAACTCGAGAAATTCCTGTTGCATCTGAAAGCAGAAACTCGCCCGATTACAACGGTATGTATATTTTTGCCCTAGGCAATAGTAGTTTTTGGTTTCGGGTATCAGACTTGCCAAAATTATGATGGTTTCTCAACCATTCCTTAACGTCAAACACCCATATCTCGCGTACAGATAGACGAACTCGAGATTCCTGTTGCATCTGAAAGGAGAAACCCGCCAGATTACAATGGTGCGTGTACTTTTCCCCTAGGCCATTCCAGTTATTGGTTCCGAGTATCAGACTTGGAAAATTTTGATGGTTTCTCAACCATTCCTTAATTTCAAACTCCCATATCTCGCGAACGGATTGACAAACTCGAGAAATTCCTGTTGCATCTGAAAGCAGAAACTCGCCCGATTACAACGGTATGTGTATTTCTGCGCTAGGCCATAGTAGTTATTGGTTTCGAGAATCAGACTTGCGAAAATTGTGATGGTTTCTCAACCATTCCTTAACATCAAACTCCCATATCTCGCGAACGCATTGACGCACTCGAGAAATTCCAGTTGCATCTGAAAGTAGAATCTCGCCCGATTACAATGGTGTGTACTTCTCCCCTAGGCCATTCCAGTTTTTCGTTTCTAGCATCAGAATTGCGAAAATTTTGATGGTTTCTTAATCGTTCCTTAATTTGAAACTCCCATATCTCGCGAACGGATTGACGAATCCGAAAAATTTCTGTTGCATCTGGAAGTAGAAACTCTCCCGATTACAACGGTATGTGTATTTTTGCCCTAGGCCATAGTAGTTATTGGTTTCGCGTATCAGACTTGCGAAAATTTTGATGGTTCCTCATCCATTCCTTAATTTCAAACTCACATATCTCGCGAACGGATTGACGAACTCGAAAAATTCCTGTTGCATCTGAAAGTAGAAACACGCCCGATTACAATGGTGTGTGTATTTTTGCCCTAGGCCATAGTAGTTATTGGTTTCGAGAATCAGACTTGCGAAAATTGTGATGGTTTCTCAACCATTCCTTAACATCAAACTCCCATATCTCGCGAACGCATTGACGCACTCGAGAAATTCCAGTTGCATCTGAAAGTAGAATCTCGCCCGATTACAATGGTGTGTACTTCTCCCCTAGGCCATTCCAGTTTTTCGTTTCTAGTATCAGAATTGCGAATATTTTGATGGTTTCTAAACCATCTCTTAACTCCAAACTCCGATATTTCGCGAACGGATTGACGAATCCGAAAAATTTCTGTTGCATCTGAAAGTAGAAACTCTCCCGATTACAACGGAATGTGTATTTTTTCCCTAGGCCATTGTAGTTATTGGTTTCGAGTATCAGATTTGCGAAAATTTTGATGGTTTCTCAACCATTCCTTAACTTCAAACTCCCATAACTCGCGAACGGATTTACGAACTCGTGAATTTCCTGTTGCATCTGAAAGCAGAAACTCGCCCGATTACAACGGTGTGTGTACTTTTTCCCTAGGCCATTCCAGTTATTGGTTTCGAGTATCAGACCAGCGAAAATTTTGATGGTTTCTCAACCATTCCTTAACTCCAAGCTCCCATATCTCACGAACGGATTGACGAACTCGATTATTTCCTGTAGCATCTGAAAGTAGAAACTCCACCGATTACAATTGTGTGTGTACTTTTCCCCTAGGTCATTTCAGTTATTCGTTTCTAGCATCAGAATTGCGAAAATTTTGATGGTTTCTTAACCGTTCCTTAATTTGAAACTCCCATATCTCGCGAACGGATTGACGAATCCGAAAAATTTCTGTTGCATCTGGAAGTAGAAACTCTCCCGATTACAACGGTATGTGTATTTTTGCCCTAGGCCATAGTAGTTATTGGTTTCGCGTATCAGACTTGCGAAAATTTTGATGGTTCCTCATCCATTCCTTAATTTCAAACTCACATATCTCGCGAACGGATTGACGAACTCGAAAAATTCCTGTTGCATCTGAAAGTAGAAACACGCCCGATTACAATGGTGTGTGTATTTTTGCCCTAGGCCATAGTGGTTCTTGGTTTCGAGTATCAGACGTGCGAAAATTTTGATGGTTTCTCAACCATTCCTTAACTTCAAACTCCCATATCTCGCGAACGGATTGACGTAGTCGAGAAATTCCTGTTGCATCCGAAAGCAGAAACTCGCCCGATTACAACGGAATGTGTATTTTTGCCCCAGGCCACAATAGTTATTGGTTTCGGGTATCAGGCCAGCGAAAATTTTGATGGTTTCTCAACCATTCCTTAACTTCAAACTCCCATAACTCGCGAACGGATTGACGAACTCGTGAATTTCCTGTTGCATCTGAAAGCAGAAACTCGCCCGATTACAACGGTATGTATATTTTTGCCCTAGGCAATAGGAGTTCTTGGTTTCGGGTATCAGAATTACAAAAATTTTGATGGTTTCTCAACCATTCCTTAACTCCAAGCTCCCATATCTCACGAACGGATTGACGAACTCGATTATTTCCTGTAGCATCTGAAAGTAGAAACTCCACCGATTACAATTGTGTGTGTACTTTTCCCCTAGGTCATTTCAGTTTTTCGTTTCTAGCATCAGAATTGCGAAAATTTTGATGGTTTCTTAACCGTTCCTTAATTTGAAACTCCCATATCTCGCGAACGGATTGACGAACTCGAGAAATTCCTGTTGCATCTGAAAGCAGAAACTCGCGCGATTAAACCGGTATGTGTATTTTTGCCCTGGGCCATAGTAGTTATTGGTTTCGAGTATCAGACTTGCGAAAATTGTGATGGTTTCTCAACCATTCCTTAACTTCAAACTCCCATATCTCGGCGAACGGATTGACGAACTCGATTATATCCTGTTGCATCTGAAAGCAGAAACTCGCCCGATTACAATGGTGTGTGTACTTTTCCCCTAGGCGATTCCAGTTATTGGTTTCGAGCATCAGAATTGCGAAAATTTTGATGGTTTCTCTACCATTCCTCAACTTCAAACTCCCATATCTCGCGAACGCATTGACGCACTCGAGAAATTCCAGTTGCATCTGAAAGTAGAATCTCGCCCGATTACAATGGTGTGTGTACTTCTCCCCTAGGCCATTCCAGTTTTTCGTTTCTAGTATCAGAATTGCGAATATTTTGATGGTTTCTAAACCATCTCTTAATTCCAAACTCCCATATCTCGCGAACGGAATGACGAACTCGAGAAATTCCGGTTGCATCTGGAAGTAGAAACTCCCCCCATTACAACGGTATGTGTATTTTTCCCCTATGCCTTTGTAGTTACTGGTTTCGTGTGTCAGACTTGCGAAAATTTTGATGGTTTCTCAACCGTTCCTTAATTTGATACTCCCATATCTCGCGAACGGGTTGACGAACTCGAGAAATTCCTGTTGCAACTGGAAGGAGAAACTCGCCCGATTACAACGGTATGGGTATTTTTGCCCTGGGCCATAGTACTTATTGGTTTCGAGTATCAGACTTGCGAAAATTTTTATGGTTTCTCAACCATTCCTTAGCTCCAAACTCCCATATTTTGCGAACGGGTTGACGAATCCGAAAAATTTCTGTTGCACCTGGAAGTAGAAACACTCCCGATTACAACGGTATGTGTATTTTTGCCCTAGGCCATAGTAGTTATTGGTTTCGAGTATCAGACTTGTGAAAATTGTGATGGTTTCTCAACCATTCATTAACTTCAAACTCCCATATCTCGCGAACGGATTGACGAATTCGATTATTTCCTGTTGCATCTGAAAGCAGAAACTCGCCCGATTACAATGGTGTGTGTACTTTTCCCCTAGGCCATTCCAGTTATTGGTTTCGAGTATCAGACTTGCGAAAATTGTGATGGTTTCTCAACCATTCCTTAACTTCATACTCCCATATCTCGCGAACGGAGTGACGAACTCGATTATTTCCTATTGCATCTGAAAGCAGAAACTCGCCCTATTACAACGGTATGTGTATTTTTGCCCTAGGCCATAGTAGTTATTTGTTTCGAGTATCAGACTTGCGAAAATTGTGATGGTTTCTCAACCATTCCTTAACTTCAAACTCCCATATCTCGCGAACGGAGTGACGAACTCGATTATTTCCTGTTGCATCTGAAAGCAGATACTCGCCCGATTACAATGGTGTGTGTACTTTTTCCCTAGGCCATTCCAGTTATTGGTTTCGAGTATCAGACCAGTGAAAATTTTGATGGTTTCTCAACCATTCCTTAATTTCAAACTCCCATATCTCGCGAACGGAATGTCGAACTCGAAAAATTCTTGTTGCATCTGAAAGTAGAAACTCGCCCGATTACAATGGTGTGTGTACTTTTTCCCTAGGCCATTCCAGTTATTGGTTTCGAGTATCAGACCAGCGAAAATTTTGATGGTTTCGAAACCATTCCTTAACTTCAAACTTCCATATCTCGCGAACGGATTGACGAACTCGAGAAATTCCTGTTTCATCTGAAAGCAGAAACTCGCCCGATTACAACGGTATGTGCATTTTTGCACTAGGCCATAGTTATTGGTTTCGAGTATCAGACTTGCGAAAATTTTGATGGTTACTCAAGCATTCCTTAACTTCAAACTCCCATATCTCGCGAACGGATTGAAGAACTCGAGAATTTCCTATTGCATCTGAAAGCAGAAACTCGCCCGATTACAACGGTGTGTGTATTTTTGCCCTAGGCCATAGTAGTTATTGGTTTCGAGTATCAGACTTGCGAAAATTGTGATGGTTTCTCAACCATTCCTTAACTTCAAACTCCCATATCTCGCGAACGGATTCACGAACTCGATTGTTTCCTGTTGCATCTGAAAGAAGAAACTCGCCCGATTACAATGGTGTGTGTACTTTTCCCCTAGGCCATACCAGTTATTGGTTTCGAGCATCAGAATTGCGAAAATTTTGATGGTTTCTCTACCATTCCTTAACTTCAAACTCCCATATCTCGCTAACGGATTGACGAACTCGAGAAATTCCTGTTGCATCGGAAAGTAGAAACTCGCCCGATTACAATGGTGTGTGTACTTTTCCATTAGGCCATTCCAGTTATTGCTTTCGAGTATCAGCCTTGCGAAAAATTTGATGGTTTCTCAACCATTCCTTAACTTCAAACTGACATATCTCACGAAGGGATTGACGAACTCGAGAAATTCCTGTTGCATCTGAAAGCAGAAACGCGCCCGATTAAAACGGTGTGTGTACTTTTTCCCTAGGCCATTCCAGTTATTGGTTTCGAGTATCAGACCAGCGAAAATTTTGATGGTTTCTCAACCATTCCTTAACTTCAAACTTCCATTTCTCGCGAACGGATTGACGAACTCGATTATTTCCTGTTGCATCTGAAAGTAGAAACTCGCACGATTACAAAGGTATGTCTATTCCTCCCCTAAGCCTTTGTAGTTATTGGTTTCGTGTGTCAGACTTGCGAAAATTTTGATGGTTACTCAAGCATTCCTTTACTTCAAACTCCCATATCTCGCAAACGGATTGACGAACTCGAGAATTTCCTATTGCATCGGAAAGTAGAAACTCGCCCGATTACAATGGTGTGTGTACTTTTCCCCTAGGCCATTCCAGTTATTGGTTTCGAGTATCAGACCAGTGAAAATTTTGGTGGTTTCTCAACCATTCCTTAACTTCAAACTCCCATTTCTCGCGAACGGAATGTCGAACTCGAAAAATTCCTGTTGCATCTGAAAGTAGAAACTCGCCCGATTACATTGGTGTGTGTACTTTTTCCCTAGGCCATTCCAGTTATTGGTTTCGAGTATCAGACCAGCGAAAATTTTGATGGTTTCTCAACCATTCCTTAACTTCAAACTCCCATTTCTCGCGAAAGGATTGACGAACTCGATTATTTCCTGTTGCATCTGAAAGTAGAAACTCGCACGATTACAAAGGTATGTCTATTCCTCCCCTAAGCCTTTGTAGTTATTGGTTTCGTGTGTCAGACTTGCGAAAATTTTGATGGTTACTCAAGCATTCCTTAACTTCAAACTCCCATATCTCGCAAACGGATTGACGAACTCGAGAATTTCCTATTGCATCTGAAAGCAGAAACTCGCCCGATTACAACGGTATGTGTATTTTTGCCCTAGGCCATAGTAGTTATTGGTTTCGAGTATCAGACTTGCGAAAATTGTGATGGTTTCTCAACCATTCCTTAACTTCAAACTCCCATATCTCGCGAACGGAGTGACGAACTCGATTATTTCCTGTTGCATCTGAAAGCAGATACTCGCCCGATTACAATGGTGTGTGTACTATTTCCCTAGGCCATTCCAGTTATTGGTTTCGAGTATCAGACCAGCGAAAATTTTGATGGTTTCTCAACCATTCCTTAACTTCAAACTTCCATATCTCGCGAACGGATTGACGAACTCGAGAAATTCCTGTTTCATCTGAAAGCAGAAACTCGCCCGATTACAACGGTATGTGCATTTTTGCACTAGGCCATAGTTATTGGTTTCGAGTATCAGACTTGCGAAAATTTTGATGGTTACTCAAGCATTCCTTAACTTCAAACTCCCATATCTCGCGAACGGATTGAAGAACTCGAGAATTTCCTATTGCATCTGAAAGCAGAAACTCGCCCGATTACAACGGTATGTGTATTTTTGCCCTAGGCCATAGTAGTTATTGGTTTCGAGTATCAGACTTGCGAAAATTGTGATGGTTTCTCAACCATTCCTTAACTTCAAACTCCCATATCTCGCGAACGGATTCACGAACTCGATTGTTTCCTGTTGCATCTGAAAGCAGAATCTCGCCCGATTACAATGGTGTGTGTACTTTTCCCCTAGGCCATTCCAGTTATTGGTTTCGAGCATCAGAATTGCGAAAATTTTGATGGTTTCTCTACCATTCCTTAACTTCAAACTCCCATATCTCGCTAACGGATTGACGAACTCGAGAAATTCCTGTTGCATCGGAAAGTAGAAACTCGCCCGATTACAATGGTGTGTGTACGTTTCCATTAGGCCATTCCAGTTATTGCTTTCGAGTATCAGCCTTGCGAAAAATTTGATGGTTTCTCAACCATTCCTTAACTTCAAACTGACATATCTCACGAAGGGATTGACGAACTCGAGAAATTCCTGTTGCATCTGAAAGCAGAAACTCGCCCGATTAAAACGGTGTGTGTACTTTTTCCCTAGGCCATTCCAGTTATTGGTTTCGAGTATCAGACCAGCGAAAATTTTGATGGTTTCTCAACCATTCCTTAACTTCAAACTCCCATTTCTCGCGAACGGATAGACGAACTCGATTATTTCCTGTTGCATCTGAAAGTAGAAACTCGCACGATTACAAAGGTATGTCTATTCCTCCCCTAAGCCTTTGTAGTTATTGGTTTCGTGTGTCAGACTTGCGAAAATTTTGATGGTTACTCAAGCATTCCTTTACTTCAAACTCCCATATCTCGCAAACGGATTGGCGAACTCGAGAATTTCCTATTGCATCGGAAAGTAGAAACTCGCCCGATTACAATGGTGTGTGTACTTTTCCATTAGGCCATTCCAGTTATTGCTTTCGAGCATCAGAATTGCGAAAATTTTGATGGTTTCTCGACCATTCCTTAACTTCAAACTCCCATATCTCGCTAACGGATTGACGAACTCGAGAAATTCCTGTTGCATCGGAAAGTAGAAACTCGCCCGATTACAATGGTGTGTGTACTTTTCCATTAGGCCATTCCAGTTATTGCTTTCGAGCATCAGAATTGCGAAAATTTTGATGGTTTCTCTACCATTCCTTAACTTCAAACTCCCATATCTCGCTAACGGATTGACGAACTCGAGAAATTCCTGTTGCATCGGAAAGTAGAAACTCGCCCCATTACAATGGTGTGTGTACTTTTCCATTAGGCCATTCCAGTTATTGCTTTCGAGTATCAGCCTTGCGAAAAATTTGATGGTTTCTCAACCATTCCTTAACTTCAAACTGACATATCTCACGAAGGGATTGACGAACTCGAGAAATTCCTGTTGCATCTGAAAGCAGAAACTCGCCCGATTAAAACGGTGTGTGTACTTTTTCCCTAGGCCATTCCAGTTATTGGTTTCGAGTATCAGACCAGCGAAAATTTTGATGGTTTCTCAACCATTCCTTAACTTCAAACTCCCATTTCTCGCGAACGGATTGACGAACTCGATTATTTCCTGTTGCATCTGAAAGTAGAAACTCGCACGATTACAAAGGTATGTCTATTCCTCCCCTAAGCCTTTGTAGTTATTGGTTTCGTGTGTCAGACTTGCGAAAATTTTGATGGTTACTCAAGCATTCCTTTACTTCAAACTCCCATATCTCGCAAACGGATTGGCGAACTCGAGAATTTCCTATTGCATCGGAAAGTAGAAACTCGCCCGATTACAATGGTGTGTGTACTTTTCCATTAGGCCATTCCAGTTATTGCTTTCGAGCATCAGAATTGCGAAAATTTTGATGGTTTCTCGACCATTCCTTAACTTCAAACTCCCATATCTCGCTAACGGATTGACGAACTCGAGAAATTCCTGTTGCATCGGAAAGTAGAAACTCGCCCGATTACAATGGTGTGTGTACTTTTCCATTAGGCCATTCCAGTTATTGCTTTCGAGCATCAGAATTGCGAAAATTTTGATGGTTTCTCTACCATTCCTTAACTTCAAACTCCCATATCTCGCTAACGGATTGACGAACTCGAGAAATTCCTGTTGCATCGGAAAGTAGAAACTCGCCCCATTACAATGGTGTGTGTACTTTTCCATTAGGCCATTCCAGTTATTGCTTTCGAGTATCAGCCTTGCGAAAATTTGATGGTTTCTCAACCATTCCTTAACTTCAAACTGACATATCTCACGAAGGGATTGACGAACTCGAGAAATTCCTGTTGCATCTGAAAGCAGAAACTCGCCCGATTAAAACGGTGTGTGTACTTTTTCCCTAGGCCATTCCAGTTATTGGTTTCGAGTATCAGACCAGAGAAAATTTTGATGGTTTCTCAACCATTCCTTAACTTCAAACTCCCATTTCTCGCGAACGGATTGACGAACTCGATTATTTCCTGTTGCATCTGAAAGTAGAAACTCGCACGATTACAAAGGTATGTCTATTCCTCCCCTAAGCCTTTGTAGTTATTGGTTTCGTGTGTCAGACTTGCGAAAATTTTGATGGTTACTCAAGCATTCCTTTACTTCAAACTCCCATATCTCGCAAACGGATTGGCGAACTCGAGAATTTCCTATTGCATCGGAAAGTAGAAACTCGCCCGATTACAATGGTGTGTGTACTTTTCCATTAGGCCATTCCAGTTATTGCTTTCGAGCATCAGAATTGCGAAAATTTTGATGGTTTCTCGACCATTCCTTAACTTCAAACTCCCATATCTCGCTAACGGATTGACGAACTCGAGAAATTCCTGTTGCATCGGAAAGTAGAAACTCGCCCGATTACAATGGTGTGTGTACTTTTCCATTAGGCCATTCCAGTTATTGCTTTCGAGCATCAGAATTGCGAAAATTTTGATGGTTTCTCTACCATTCCTTAACTTCAAACTCCCATATCTCGCGAACGGATTGAAGAACTCGAGAATTTCCTATTGCATCTGAAAGCAGAAACTCGCCCGGTTACAACGGTATGTGTATTTTTCCCATAGGCCTTTGTAGTTATTGGTTTCGACTATCAGACTTTCGAAAATTTTGATGGTTTCTCAAGAATTCCTTAACTTCAAACTCCCATTTCTCGCGAACGGATTGACGAACTCGATTATTTCCTGTTGCATCTGAAAGTAGAAACTCGCACGATTACAAAGGTATGTCTATTCTTCCCCTAGGCCAAAGTAGTTATTGGTTTCGAGTATTAGATTTGCGAGAATTGTGATGGTTTCTCAACCATTCCTTAACTTCAAACTCCCATATCTCGCGAACGGAATGACGAACTCGAGAAATTCCGGTTGCATCTGGAAGTAGAAACTCCCCCCATTACAACGGTATGTGTATTTTTCCCCTATGCCTTTGTAGTTATTGGTTTCGTGTGTCAGACTTGCGAAAATTTTGATGGTTTCTCAACCGTTCCTTGATTTGATACTCCCATATCTCGCGAACGGGTTGACGAACTCGACAAATTCCTGTTGCTACTGGAAGCAGAAACTCGCCCGATTACAACGGTATGGGTATTTTTGCCCTGGGCCATAGTAGTTATTGGTTTCGAGTATCAGACTTGCGAAAATTTTTATGGTTTCTCAACCATTCCTTAGCTCCAAACTCCCATATTTTGCGAACGGTTTGACGAAACCGAAAAATTTCTGTTGCATCTGGAAGTAGAAACACTCCCGATTACAACGGTATGTGTATTTTTGCCCTAGGCCATAAAAGTTATTGCTTTCGAGTATCAGACTTGCGAAAATTTTGCTGGTTCCTCAACCATTCCTTAACTTCAAACTCCCATATCTCGCGAACGGATTGAAGAACTCAAGAATTTCCTATTGCATCTGAAAGCAGAAACTCGCCCGATTACAACGGTATGTGTATTTTTGCCCTAGGCCATAGTAGTTATTGGTTTCGAGTATCAGACCAGTGAAAATTTTGATGGTTTCTCAACCATTCCTTAACTTCAACCTCCCATATCTCGCGAACGGAATGTCGAACTCGAAAAATTCCTGTTGCATCTGAAAGTAGAAACTCGCCCGATTACAATGGTGTGTGTACTTTTTCCCTAGGCCATTCCAGTTATTGGTTTCGAGTATCAGACCAGCGAAAATTTTGATGGTTTCGAAACCATTCCTTAACTTCAAACTTCCATATCTCGCGAACGGATTGACGAACTCGAGAAATTCCTGTTTCATCTGAAAGCAGAAACTCGCCCGATTACAACGGTATGTGCATTTTTGCACTAGGCCATAGTTATTGGTTTCGAGTATCAGACTTGCGAAAATTTTGATGGTTACTCAAGCATTCCTTAACTTCAAACTCCCATATCTCGCGAACGGATTGAAGAACTCGAGAATTTCCTATTGCATCTGAAAGCAGAAACTCGCCCGATTACAACGGTATGTGTATTTTTGCCCTAGGCCATAGTAGTTATTGGTTTCGAGTATCAGACTTGCGAAAATTGTGATGGTTTCTCAACCATTCCTTAACTTCAAACTCCCATATCTCGCGAACGGATTCACGAACTCGATTGTTTCCTGTTGCATCTGAAAGCAGAAACTCGCCCGATTACAATGGTGTGTGTACTTTTCCCCTAGGCCATTCCAGTTATTGGTTTCGAGCATCAGAATTGCGAAAATTTTGATGGTTTCTCTACCATTCCTTAACTTCAAACTCCATATCTCGCTAACGGATTGACGAACTCGAGAAATTCCTGTTGCATCGGAAAGTAGAAACTCGCCCGATTACAATGGTGTGTGTACTTTTCCATTAGGCCATTCCAGTTATTGCTTTCGAGTATCAGCCTTGCGAAAAATTTGATGGTTTCTCAACCATTCCTTAACTTCAAACTGACATATCTCACGAAGGGATTGACGAACTCGAGAAATTCCTGTTGCATCTGAAAGCAGAAACTCGCCCGATTAAAACGGTGTGTGTACTTTTTCCCTAGGCCATTCCAGTTATTGGTTTCGAGTATCAGACCAGCGAAAATTTTGATGGTTTCTCAACCATTCCTTAACTTCGAACTCCCATTCTCGCGAACGGATTGACGAACTCGATTATTTCCTGTTGCATCTGAAAGTAGAAACTCGCACGATTACAAAGGTATGTCTATTCCTCCCCTAAGCCTTTGTAGTTATTGGTTTCGTGTGTCAGACTTGCGAAAATTTTGATGGTTACTCAAGCATTCCTTTACTTCAAACTCCCATATCTCGCAAACGGATTGGCGAACTCGAGAATTTCCTATTGCATCGGAAAGTAGAAACTCGCCCGATTACAATGGTGTGTGTACTTTTCCATTAGGCCATTCCAGTTATTGCTTTCGAGCATCAGAATTGCGAAAATTTGATGGTTCTCATCCGTTCCTTAACTTCAAACACGCATATCTCGCGAACCGAATGACGAACTCGAGAAATTCCTGTTGCATCTGAAAGTAGAAACTCGCCCGATTACAATGGTCTTCGTACTTTTCCCTAGCCATTCCAGTTATTGGTTTCGAGTATCAGACTTGCGAAATTTTGATGGTTCTCAAATATTCCGTAACTTCAAACTCACATATCTCGGGAACGGATTGACGAACTCGAGAATTTCCTATTGCATCTGAAAGCAGAAACTCGCCCGATTACAACGGTATGTGTATTTTTGCCCGAGGCTATAGTAGTTGTTGGATTCGAGTATCAGACTTGCGAAAATTTTGATGGTTTCTCAACCATTCCTTAACTTCAAACTCCCATATCTCGCGAACGGATTGACGAACTCGAGAAATTCCTGCTGCATCTGAAAGCAGAATCTCGCCCGATTACAATGGTATGTGTATTTTTGCCCTAGGCCATAGTAGTTATTGGTTTCGTGTATCAGACTTGCGAAAATTTTGATGGTTTCTCAAACCATTCCTTAACTTCAAACTCCCATATCTCGCGAACGGATTGACGAAACCAAGAAATTCGGTTGCATCTGGAAGTAGAAACTCCCCCCATTACAACGGTATGTGTATTTTTCCCCTATGCCTTTGTAGTTATTGGTTTCGTGTGTCAGACTTGCGAAAATTTTGATGGTTTCTCAACCGTTCCTTGATTTGATACTCCCATATCTCGCGAACGGGTTGACGAACTCGACAAATTCCTGTTGCAACTGGAAGCAGAAACTCGCCCGATTACAACGGTATGGGTATTTTTGCCCTGGGCCATAGTAGTTATTGGTTTCGAGTATCAGACTTGCGAAAATTTTGCTGGTTCCTCAACCATTCCTTAACTTCAAACTCCCATATCTCGCAAACGGATTGACGAACTCGAGAAATTCCTGTTGCATCTGAAAGCAGAATTTCGCCCGGTTACAATGGTGTGTGTACTTTTCAACTAGGCCATTCCAGTTACTGGTTTCGAGTATCAGAATTAGGAAAATTTTTATGCTTTCTCAACCATTCCTTAACTTCAAACTCCCATATCTCACGAACGGATTGACGAACTCGAGAAATTCCCATTGCATCTGAAAGCAGAGACTCGCCCGATTACAACGGTATGTGTATTTTTCCCATAGGCCTTTGTAGTTATTGGTTTCGACTGTCAGACTTGCGAAAATTTTGATGGTTTCTCAAGCATTCCTTAACTTCAAACTCCCATTTCTCGCGAACGGATTGACGAACTCGATTATTTCCTGTTGCATCTGGAAGTAGAAACTCTCCCGATTACAACGTTATGTGTATTTTTGCCCTAGGCCATAAAAGTTATTGCTTTCGAGTATTAGACTTGCGAAAATTGTGATGGTTTCTCAACCATTCCTTAACTTCAAACTCCCATATCTCGCGAACGGAATGACGAACTCGAGAAATTCCGGTTGCATCTGGAAGTAGAAACTCC
Organism: Ptiloglossa arizonensis; assembly: GCF_051014685.1. NCBI lineage: Eukaryota > Metazoa > Arthropoda > Insecta > Hymenoptera > Colletidae > Ptiloglossa > Ptiloglossa arizonensis. Next base: position 93,113 of record NW_027478780.1, on the reverse strand, counting down.
CCCCATTACAACGGTATGTGTATTTTTCCCCTAAGCCTTTGTAGTTATTGGTTTCGAGCATCAGAATTGCGCAAATTTTGATGGTTTCTCTACCATTCCTTAACTTCAAACTCCCATATCTCGCTAACGGATTGACTAACTCGAGAAATTCCTGTTGCACCTGAAAGTAGAAACTCTCCCGATTACAACGATATATGTATTTTTGCCCTAGGCCATAAAAGTTATTGCTTTCGAGTATCAGACTTGCGAAAATTTTGCTGGTTCTTCAACCATTCCTTAACTTCAAACTCCCATATCTCGCAAACGGATTGACGAACTCGAGAAATTCCTGTTGCATCTGAAAGCAGAATTTCGCCCGGTTACAATGGTGTGTGTACTTTTCCACTAGGCCATTCCAGTTACTGGTTTCGAGTATCAGAATTGCGAAAATTTTGATGGTTCTCATCCGTTCCTTAACTTCAAACACGCATATCTCGCGAACCGAATGACGAACTCGAGAAATTCCTGTTGCATCTGAAAGTAGAAACTCGCCCGATTACAATGGTCTTCGTACTTTTCCCCTAGCCATTCCAGTTATTGGTTTCGAGTATCAGACTTGCGAAAATTTTGATGGTTCTCAAATATTCCGTAACTTCAAACTCACATATCTCGGGAACGGATTGACGAACTCGAGAATTTCTATTGCATCTGAAAGCAGAAACTTCGCACGGATTACAACGGTATGTGTATTTTTGCCCGAGGCTATAGTAGTTGTTGGATTCGAGTATCAGACTTTGCGAAAATTTTGATGGTTTCTCAACCATTCCTTAACTTCAAACTCCCATATCTCGCGAACGGATTGACGAACTCGAGAAATTCCTGCTGCATCTGAAAGCAGAATCTCGCCCGATTACAATGGTATGTGTATTTTTGCCCTAGGCCATAGTAGTTATTGGTTTCGTGTATCAGACTTGCGAAAATTTGATGGTTTCTCAACCATTCCTTAACTTCAAACTCCCATATCTCGCGAACGGATTGACGAAACCAAGAAATTCCTGTTGCACCTGACAGCAGAAACTCGCCCGATTACAAAGGTATGTGTATTTTTCCCCTAGGCCATTCCAGTTATTGGTATCGAGTAACAGACCAGCGAAAATTTGGATGGTTTGTCACCATTTCTTAACTTCAAACTCCGATATCTCGCGAACGGAATGACGAACTTGAGAAATTCCTCTTGCATCTGAAAGTAGAAGCTCGCCCGATTACAATGGTGTGTGTACTTTTCCCCTAGGCCATTCCAGTTATTCGTTTCTAGCATCAGAATTGCGAAAATTTTGTTGTTTCTCAACCATTCGTTAACTTCAAACTCCCATATCTCGCGAACGGATTGATGAACTCGAGAAATTCCTGTTGCGTCTGAAAGTGGAAACTCGCCCGATTACGAAGGTATGTGTACTTTTCCCCTAGGCCATTCCTGTTATTGTTTTCGAGTATCAGACAGCGAAAATTTTGATGATTTCTCAACCTTTCCTTAACTTCAAACTCCCATATCTCGCGAACGAATTGACGAACTCGAGAAATTCCTGCTGCATCTAAAAGCAGAGACTCGCCCGATTACAACTGTGCGCGTACTTTTCCCCTAGCCATTCCAGTTACTGGTTTCGAGTATCAGACTTGCGAAAATTTTCATGGTTTCTCAACCATTTCCTTAACTTCAAACTCCCATACCTCGCGAACGGATTGAAGAACTCGAGATATTCCTGATGCATATGAAAGCAGAAACTCGCCCGATCACAACGGTATGTGTATTTTTGCCCTAGGAAATAGTAGTTATTGGTTTCGAGTATCAGACTTGCGAAAATTTTGATGGTTTCTCAAATATTCCTTAACTTCAAACTCACATATCTCGGGAACGGATTGACGAACTCGAGAATTTCCAATTTCATCTGAAAGCAGAAACTCGCCCGATTACAACGGTATGTGTATTTTTGCCCGAGGCTATAGTAGTTGTTGGATTCGAGTATCAGACTTGCGAAAATTTTGATGGTTTCTCAACCATTCCTTAACTTCAAACTCCCACATCTCGCGAACGGATTGACGAACACGACAAATTCCTGCTGCATCTGAAAGCAGAATCTCGCCCGATTACAATGGTATGTGTATTTTTCCCCTAGGCCATTCCAGTTATTCGTTTCGAGTATCAGACCTGCGAAAATTTTGATGGTTTGTCAACCATTTCATAAGTTCAAACTCCCATATCTCGCGAACGGATTGACGAACTCGAGAAATTCCTGTTGCGTCTGAAAGTGGAAACTCGCCCGATTACGAAGGTATGTGTACTATTCCCCTAGGCCATTCCTGTTATTGTTTTCGAGTATCAGACCAGCGAAAATTTTGATGATTTCTCAACCTTTCCTTAACTTCAAACTCCCATATCTCGCGAACGAATTGACGAACTCGAGAAATTCCTGCTGCATCTAAAAGCAGAGACTCGCCCGATTACAACGGTGTGTGTATTTTTGCCCTAGGCCATAGTAGTTATTGGTTTCGAGTATCAGACCTGTGAAAATTTTGATGGTTTCTCAAGCATTCCTTAACTTCAAACTCCCATATCTCGCGAACGGATTGACGAACTTTGAGAAATTCCTGTTGCATCTAAAAGTAGAAACTCGCCCGATTACAATGGTGCTCGTACTTTTTCCCTAGCCATTCCAGTTACTGGTTTCGAGTATCAGACTTGCGAAAATTTTCATGGTTTCTCAACCATTTCCTTAACTTCAAACTCCCATATCTCACGAACGAATTGACGAACTCGAGAAATTCCTGCTGCATCTAAAAGCAGAAACTCGCCCGATTACAACGGTGTGTGTATTTTTGCCCTAGGCCATAATGGTTATTGGTTTCGAGTATCAGACCTGTGAAAATTTTGATGGTTTCTCAACCATTCCTTAACTTCAAACTCCCATATCTCGCGAACCGATTGACGACCTCGAGAAATTCCTGTTGCATATGAAAGCAGATACGCGCCCGATTACAGCGGTATGTGTATTTTTGCCCTAGGCCATACTAGTTATTGGTTTCGAGTATCAGACTTGCGAAAATTTTGATGGTTCTCAAATATTCCGTAACTTCAAACTCACATATCTCGGGAACGGATTGACGAACTCGAGAATTTCCTATTGCATCTGAAATCAGAAACTCGCCCGATTACAACGGTATGTGTATTTTTGCCCGAGGCTATAGTAGTTGTTGGATTCGAGTATCAGACTTGCGAAAATTTTGATGGTTTCTCAACCATTCCTTAACTTCAAACTCCCATATCTCGCGAACGGATTGACGAACTCGAGAAATTCCTGCTGCATCTGAAAGCAGAATCTCGCCCGATTACAATGGTATGTGTATTTTTGCCCTAGGCCATAGTAGTTATTGGTTTCGTGTATCAGACTTGCGAAAATTTTGATGGTTTCTCAACCATTCCTTAACTTCAAACTCCCATATCTCGCGAACGGATTGACGAAACCAAGAAATTCCTGTTGCACCTGACAGCAGAAACTCGCCCGATTACAAAGGTATGTGTATTTTTCCCCTAGGCCATTCCAGTTATTGGTATCGAGTAACAGACCAGCGAAAATTTGGATGGTTTGTCAACCATTTCTTAACTTCAAACTCCGATATCTCGCGAACGGAATGACGAACTTGAGAAATTCCTCTTGCATCTGAAAGTAGAAGCTCGCCCGATTACAATGGTGTGTGTACTTTTCCCCTAGGCCATTCCAGTTATTCGTTTCTAGCATCAGAATTGCGAAAATTTTGTGGTTTCTCAACCATTCGTTAACTTCAAACTCCCATATCTCGCGAACGGATTGATGAACTCGAGAAATTCCTGTTGCGTCTGAAAGTGGAAACTCGCCCGATTACGAAGGTATGTGTACTTTTCCCCTAGGCCATTCCTGTTATTGTTTTCGAGTATCAGACCAGCGAAAATTTTGATGATTTCTCAACCTTTCCTTAACTTCAAACTCCCATATCTCGCGAACGAATTGACGAACTCGAGAAATTCCTGCTGCATCTAAAAGCAGAGACTCGCCCGATTACAACGGTGCGCGTACTTTTCCCCTAGCCATTCCAGTTACTGGTTTCGAGTATCAGACTTGCGAAAATTTTCATGGTTTCTCAACCATTTCCTTAACTTCAAACTCCCATACCTCGCGAACGGATTGAAGAACTCGAGATATTCCTGATGCATATGAAAGCAGAAACTCGCCCGATCACAACGGTATGTGTATTTTTGCCCTAGGAAATAGTAGTTATTGGTTTCGAGTATCAGACTTGCGAAAATTTTGATGGTTTCTCAAATATTCCTTAACTTCAAACTCACATATCTCGGGAACGGATTGACGAACTCGAGAATTTCCAATTTCATCTGAAAGCAGAAACTCGCCCGATTACAACGGTATGTGTATTTTTGCCCGAGGCTATAGTAGTTGTTGGATTCGAGTATCAGACTTGCGAAAATTTTGATGGTTTCTCAACCATTCCTTAACTTCAAACTCCCACATCTCGCGAACGGATTGACGAACTCGACAAATTCCTGCTGCATCTGAAAGCAGAATCTCGCCCGATTACAATGGTATGTGTATTTTTCCCCTAGGCCATTCCAGTTATTCGTTTCGAGTATCAGACCTGCGAAAATTTTGATGGTTTGTCAACCATTTCATAAGTTCAAACTCCCATATCTCGCGAACGGATTGACGAACTCGAGAAATTCCTGTTGCGTCTGAAAGTGGAAACTCGCCCGATTACGAAGGTATGTGTACTATTCCCCTAGGCCATTCCTGTTATTGTTTTCGAGTATCAGACCAGCGAAAATTTTGATGATTTCTCAACCTTTCCTTAACTTCAAACTCCCATATCTCGCGAACGAATTGACGAACTCGAGAAATTCCTGCTGCATCTAAAAGCAGAGACTCGCCCGATTACAACGGTGTGTGTATTTTTGCCCTAGGCCATAGTAGTTATTGGTTTCGAGTATCAGACCTGTGAAAATTTTGATGGTTTCTCAAGCATTCCTTAACTTCAAACTCCCATATCTCGCGAACGGATTGACGAACTTTGAGAAATTCCTGTTGCATCTAAAAGTAGAAACTCGCCCGATTACAATGGTGCTCGTACTTTTTCCCTAGCCATTCCAGTTACTGGTTTCGAGTATCAGACTTGCGAAAATTTTCATGGTTTCTCAACCATTTCCTTAACTTCAAACTCCCATATCTCACGAACGAATTGACGAACTCGAGAAATTCCTGCTGCATCTAAAAGCAGAAACTCGCCCGATTACAACGGTGTGTGTATTTTTGCCCTAGGCCATAATGGTTATTGGTTTCGAGTATCAGACCTGTGAAAATTTTGATGGTTTCTCAACCATTCCTTAACTTCAAACTCCCATATCTCGCGAACCGATTGACGACCTCGAGAAATTCCTGTTGCATATGAAAGCCGATACGCGCCCGATTACAGCGGTATGTGTATTTTTGCCCTAGGCCATACTAGTTATTGGTTTCGAGTATCAGACTTGTGAAAATTTTGATGGTTTCTCAACCATTCCCTAACTTCAAACTCCCATACCTCGCGAACGGATTGAAGAACTCGAGATATTCCTGATGCATATGAAAGCAGAATCTCGCCCGATCACAACGGTATGTGTATTTTTGCCCTAGGAAATAGTAGTTATTGGTTTCGAGTATCAGACTTGCGAAAATTTTGACGGTTTCTCAACCATTCCTTAACTTCAAACTCCCATGTCTCGCGAACGGATTGACGAACTCGAGAAATTCCTGTTGCATCTGAAAGCAGAAACTCGCCCGATTACAACGGTGTGTGTATTTTTCCCCTAGGCCATTCCAGTTATTGGTTTCGTGTATCAGACTTGCGAAAATTTTGATGTATCTCAACCGTTCCTTAACTTCAACCACCCATATCTCGCGAATGGAATGACGAACTCGAGAAATTCCTGTTGCATCTGAAAGTAGAAACTCGACCGATTACAATGGTGTTTGTACTTTTCCCCTAGGCCATTCCAGTTATTGGTTTCGAGTATCAGACTTGCGAAAATTTTGATGGTTTCTCAACCATTCCTTAACTTCAAACTCCCATATCTCGCGAACGGATTGACGAACTCGAGAAATTCCTGTTGCATCTGAAAGCAGAATCTCGCCCGATTATAATGGGGTGTGTGCTTTTCCCCTAGGCCATTCCAGTTATTCGTTTCGAGTATCAGACCAGCGAAAATTTTGATGGTTTGTCAACCATTTCTTAAGTTCAAACTCCCACATCTCGCGAACGGAATGACGAACTCGAGAAATTCCTGTTGCATCTGAAAGTAGAAGCTCGCCCGATTACAATGGTGTGTGTACTTTTCCCCTAGGACATTCCAGTTATTCGTTTCGAGTATCAGACCAGCGAAAATTTTGATGGTTTGTCAAACATTTCTTAAGTTCAAAATCCCATATCTCGCGAACGGATTGACGAACTCGAGAAATTCCTGTTGCATCTGAAAGCAGAAACTCGCCCGATTACAACGGCGTGTGTATTTTTCCCCTAGGCCATTCCAGTTATTGGTTTCGTGTATCAGACTTGCGAAAATTTTGACGGTATCTCAACCGTTCCTTAACTTCAACCACCCATATCTCGCGAATGGAATGACGAACTCGAGAAATTCCTGTTGCATCTGAAAGTAGAAACTCGACCGATTACAATGGTGTTTGTACTTTTCCCCTAGGCCATTCCAGTTATTGGTTTCGAGTATCAGACTTGCGAAAATTTTGATGGTTTCTCAACCATTCCTTAACTTCAAACTCCCATATCTCACGAACGGATTGACGAACTCGAGAAATTCCTGTTCCATCTGAAAGCAGATTCTCGTCCGATTACAATGGAGTGTGTACTTTTCCCCTAGGGCATTCCAGTTATTGGTTTCGAGTATCAGACCAGCGAAAATGTTAATGGTTTCTCAACCATACCTTAACTTCAAACTCCGATATTTCGCGAACGGATTGACGAATCCGAATAATTTCTGTTGCATCTGACAGTAGAATCTCTCCCAATCACAACGGTATGTGTATTTTTCCCCTAGGCCATTGTAGCTATTGGTCTCGAGTATCAGACTTGCGAAAATTTTGATTATTTCTCAACCATTCCTTAACTTCAAACTCCCATATCTCGCGAACGGAATGACGAACTCGAGAAATTCCGGTTGCATCTGGAAGTAGAAACTCCCCCCATTACAACGGTATGTGTATTTTTCCCCTATGCCTTTGTAGTTATTGGTTTCGTGTGTCAGACTTGCGAAAATTTTGATGGTTTCTCAACCGTTCCTTGATTTGATACTCCCATATCTCGCGAACGGGTTGACGAACTCGACAAATTCCTGTTGCAACTGGAAGCAGAAACTCGCCCGATTACAACGGTATGGGTATTTTTGCCCTGGGCCATAGTAGTTATTGGTTTCGAGTATCAGACTTGGGAAAATTTTGCTGGTTCCTCAACCATTCCTTAACTTCAAACTCCCATATCTCGCAAACGGATTGACGAACTCGAGAAATTCCTGTTGCATCTGAAAGCAGAATTTCGCCCGGTTACAATGGTGTGTGTACTTTTCAACTAGGCCATTCCAGTTACTGGTTTCGAGTATCAGAATTAGGAAAATTTTTATGCTTTCTCAACCATTCCTTAACTTCAAACTCCCATATCTCACGAACGGATTGACGAACTCGAGAAATTCCCATTGCATCTGAAAGCAGAGACTCGCCCGATTACAACGGTATGTGTATTTTTCCCATAGGCCTTTGTAGTTATTGGTTTCGACTGTCAGACTTGCGAAAATTTTGATGGTTTCTCAAGCATTCCTTAACTTCAAACTCCCATTTCTCGCGAACGGATTGACGAACTCGATTATTTCCTGTTGCATCTGGAAGTAGAAACTCTCCCGATTACAACGTTATGTGTATTTTTGCCCTAGGCCATAAAAGTTATTGCTTTCGAGTATTAGACTTGCGAAAATTGTGATGGTTTCTCAACCATTCCTTAACTTCAAACTCCCATATCTCGCGAACGGAATGACGAACTCGAGAAATTCCGGTTGCGTCTGGAAGTAGAAACTCCCCCCATTACAACGGTATGTGTATTTTTCCCCTAAGCCTTTGTAGTTATTGGTTTCGAGCATCAGAATTGCGCAAATTTTGATGGTTTCTCTACCATTCCTTAACTTCAAACTCCCATATCTCGCTAACGGATTGACTAACTCGAGAAATTCCTGTTGCACCTGAAAGTAGAAACTCTCCCGATTACAACGATATATGTATTTTTGCCCTAGGCCATAAAAGTTATTGCTTTCGAGTATCAGACTTGCGAAAATTTTGCTGGTTCTTCAACCATTCCTTAACTTCAAACTCCCATATCTCGCAAACGGATTGACGAACTCGAGAAATTCCTGTTGCATCTGAAAGCAGAATTTCGCCCGGTTACAATGGTGTGTGTACTTTTCCACTAGGCCATTCCAGTTACTGGTTTCGAGTATCAGAATTGCGAAAATTTTGATGGTTCTCATCCGTTCCTTAACTTCAAACACGCATATCTCGCGAACCGAATGACGAACTCGAGAAATTCCTGTTGCATCTGAAAGTAGAAACTCGCCCGATTACAATGGTCTTCGTACTTTTCCCCTAGCCATTCCAGTTATTGGTTTCGAGTATCAGACTTGCGAAAATTTTGATGGTTCTCAAATATTCCGTAACTTCAAACTCACATATCTCGGGAACGGATTGACGAACTCGAGAATTTCCTATTGCATCTGAAAGCAGAAACTCGCCCGATTACAACGGTATGTGTATTTTTGCCCGAGGCTATAGTAGTTGTTGGATTCGAGTATCAGACTTGCGAAAATTTTGATGGTTTCTCAACCATTCCTTAACTTCAAACTCCCATATCTCGCGAACGGATTGACGAACTCGAGAAATTCCTGCTGCATCTGAAAGCAGAATCTCGCCCGATTACAATGGTATGTGTATTTTTGCCCTAGGCCATAGTAGTTATTGGTTTCGTGTATCAGACTTGCGAAAATTTTGATGGTTTCTCAACCATTCCTTAACTTCAAACTCCCATATCTCGCGAACGGATTGACGAAACCAAGAAATTCCTGTTGCACCTGACAGCAGAAACTCGCCCGATTACAAAGGTATGTGTATTTTTCCCCTAGGCCATTCCAGTTATTGGTATCGAGTAACAGACCAGCGAAAATTTGGATGGTTTGTCAACCATTTCTTAACTTCAAACTCCGATATCTCGCGAACGGAATGACGAACTTGAGAAATTCCTCTTGCATCTGAAAGTAGAAGCTCGCCCGATTACAATGGTGTGTGTACTTTTCCCCTAGGCCATTCCAGTTATTCGTTTCTAGCATCAGAATTGCGAAAATTTTGTGGTTTCTCAACCATTCGTTAACTTCAAACTCCCATATCTCGCGAACGGATTGATGAACTCGAGAAATTCCTGTTGCGTCTGAAAGTGGAAACTCGCCCGATTACGAAGGTATGTGTACTTTTCCCCTAGGCCATTCCTGTTATTGTTTTCGAGTATCAGACCAGCGAAAATTTTGATGATTTCTCAACCTTTCCTTAACTTCAAACTCCCATATCTCGCGAACGAATTGACGAACTCGAGAAATTCCTGCTGCATCTAAAAGCAGAGACTCGCCCGATTACAACGGTGCGCGTACTTTTCCCCTAGCCATTCCAGTTACTGGTTTCGAGTATCAGACTTGCGAAAATTTTCATGGTTTCTCAACCATTTCCTTAACTTCAAACTCCCATACCTCGCGAACGGATTGAAGAACTCGAGATATTCCTGATGCATATGAAAGCAGAAACTCGCCCGATCACAACGGTATGTGTATTTTTGCCCTAGGAAATAGTAGTTATTGGTTTCGAGTATCAGACTTGCGAAAATTTTGATGGTTTCTCAAATATTCCTTAACTTCAAACTCACATATCTCGGGAACGGATTGACGAACTCGAGAATTTCCAATTTCATCTGAAAGCAGAAACTCGCCCGATTACAACGGTATGTGTATTTTTGCCCGAGGCTATAGTAGTTGTTGGATTCGAGTATCAGACTTGCGAAAATTTTGATGGTTTCTCAACCATTCCTTAACTTCAAACTCCCACATCTCGCGAACGGATTGACGAACTCGACAAATTCCTGCTGCATCTGAAAGCAGAATCTCGCCCGATTACAATGGTATGTGTATTTTTCCCCTAGGCCATTCCAGTTATTCGTTTCGAGTATCAGACCTGCGAAAATTTTGATGGTTTGTCAACCATTTCATAAGTTCAAACTCCCATATCTCGCGAACGGATTGACGAACTCGAGAAATTCCTGTTGCGTCTGAAAGTGGAAACTCGCCCGATTACGAAGGTATGTGTACTATTCCCCTAGGCCATTCCTGTTATTGTTTTCGAGTATCAGACCAGCGAAAATTTTGATGATTTCTCAACCTTTCCTTAACTTCAAACTCCCATATCTCGCGAACGAATTGACGAACTCGAGAAATTCCTGCTGCATCTAAAAGCAGAGACTCGCCCGATTACAACGGTGTGTGTATTTTTGCCCTAGGCCATAGTAGTTATTGGTTTCGAGTATCAGACCTGTGAAAATTTTGATGGTTTCTCAAGCATTCCTTAACTTCAAACTCCCATATCTCGCGAACGGATTGACGAACTTTGAGAAATTCCTGTTGCATCTAAAAGTAGAAACTCGCCCGATTACAATGGTGCTCGTACTTTTTCCCTAGCCATTCCAGTTACTGGTTTCGAGTATCAGACTTGCGAAAATTTTCATGGTTTCTCAACCATTACCTTAACTTCAAACTCCCATATCTCACGAACGAATTGACGAACTCGAGAAATTCCTGCTGCATCTAAAAGCAGAAACTCGCCCGATTACAACGGTGTGTGTATTTTTGCCCTAGGCCATAATGGTTATTGGTTTCGAGTATCAGACCTGTGAAAATTTTGATGGTTTCTCAACCATTCCTTAACTTCAAACTCCCATATCTCGCGAACCGATTGACGACCTCGAGAAATTCCTGTTGCATATGAAAGCAGATACGCGCCCGATTACAGCGGTATGTGTATTTTTGCCCTAGGCCATACTAGTTATTGGTTTCGAGTATCAGACTTGTGAAAATTTTGATGGTTTCTCAACCATTCCCTAACTTCAAACTCCCATACCTCGCGAACGGATTGAAGAACTCGAGATATTCCTGATGCATATGAAAGCAGAATCTCGCCCGATCACAACGGTATGTGTATTTTTGCCCTAGGAAATAGTAGTTATTGGTTTCGAGTATCAGACTTGCGAAAATTTTGACGGTTTCTCAACCATTCCTTAACTTCAAACTCCCATGTCTCGCGAACGGATTGACGAACTCGAGAAATTCCTGTTGCATCTGAAAGCAGAAACTCGCCCGATTACAACGGTGTGTGTATTTTTCCCCTAGGCCATTCCAGTTATTGGTTTCGTGTATCAGACTTGCGAAAATTTTGATGTATCTCAACCGTTCCTTAACTTCAACCACCCATATCTCGCGAATGGAATGACGAACTCGAGAAATTCCTGTTGCATCTGAAAGTAGAAACTCGACCGATTACAATGGTGTTTGTACTTTTCCCCTAGGCCATTCCAGTTATTGGTTTCGAGTATCAGACTTGCGAAAATTTTGATGGTTTCTCAACCATTCCTTAACTTCAAACTCCCATATCTCGCGAACGGATTGACGAACTCGAGAAATTCCTGTTGCATCTGAAAGCAGAATCTCGCCCGATTATAATGGGGTGTGTGCTTTTCCCCTAGGCCATTCCAGTTATTCGTTTCGAGTATCAGACCAGCGAAAATTTTGATGGTTTGTCAACCATTTCTTAAGTTCAAACTCCCACATCTCGCGAACGGAATGACGAACTCGAGAAATTCCTGTTGCATCTGAAAGTAGAAGCTCGCCCGATTACAATGGTGTGTGTACTTTTCCCCTAGGACATTCCAGTTATTCGTTTCGAGTATCAGACCAGCGAAAATTTTGATGGTTTGTCAAACATTTCTTAAGTTCAAAATCCCATATCTCGCGAACGGATTGACGAACTCGAGAAATTCCTGTTGCATCTGAAAGCAGAAACTCGCCCGATTACAACGGCGTGTGTATTTTTCCCCTAGGCCATTCCAGTTATTGGTTTCGTGTATCAGACTTGCGAAAATTTTGACGGTATCTCAACCGTTCCTTAACTTCAACCACCCATATCTCGCGAATGGAATGACGAACTCGAGAAATTCCTGTTGCATCTGAAAGTAGAAACTCGACCGATTACAATGGTGTTTGTACTTTTCCCCTAGGCCATTCCAGTTATTGGTTTCGAGTATCAGACTTGCGAAAATTTTGATGGTTTCTCAACCATTCCTTAACTTCAAACTCCCATATCTCACGAACGGATTGACGAACTCGAGAAATTCCTGTTCCATCTGAAAGCAGATTCTCGTCCGATTACAATGGAGTGTGTACTTTTCCCCTAGGGCATTCCAGTTATTGGTTTCGAGTATCAGACCAGCGAAAATGTTAATGGTTTCTCAACCATACCTTAACTTCAAACTCCGATATTTCGCGAACGGATTGACGAATCCGAATAATTTCTGTTGCATCTGACAGTAGAATCTCTCCCAATCACAACGGTATGTGTATTTTTCCCCTAGGCCATTGTAGCTATTGGTCTCGAGTATCAGACTTGCGAAAATTTTGATGATTTCTCAACCATTCCTTAAGTTCAAACTCCCATATCTCACGAGCGGATTGACGAACTCGAGAAATTCCTGTTGCATCTGAAAATAGAAACTCGCCCGATTACAATGGTGTCTGTTCTTTTACCCTAGGCCATTCCAGTTATAGGTTTCGAGTATCAGACCAGCGAATATTTTGATGGTTTCTCAAACATTCCGTAACTTCAAACTTCCATATCTCGCGAACGGATTGGCGAACTCGAGAAATTCCTGTTGCATCTGAAAGCAGAAACCCGCCGGATTACAGCGGTATGTGTATTTTTGCCCTAGGCCATAGTAGTTATTGGTCTCGTGTATCAGACTTGCGAAAATTTTGATGGTTTCTCAACCATTCTTTAACTTCAATCTCCCATATCTCGCGAACGGATTGACGAACTCGAGAAATTCCTGTTGCATATGAAAGCAGAAACTCGCCCGATTACAACGGTACGTATATTTTTGCCCTAGGAAATAGTAGTTATTGGTCTCGAGTATCAGACTTGCGAAAATTTTGATGGTGTCTCAAACATTCCTTATCTTCAAACCCCCATATCTCGCGAACGGATTGACGAACTCGAGAAATTCCTGCTGCATCTGAAAGCAGAAAACCGCCGGATTACAGCGGTATGTGTATTTTTGCCCTAGGAAATAGTTGTTATTGGTTTCGAGTATCAGACTTGCGAAAATTTTGATGGTTTCTCAACCATTCTTTAACTTCAAACTCCCATATCTCACGAACGGATTGACGAACTCGAGAAATTCCTGCTGCATCTGAAAGCAGAAACCCGCCCGATTACAGCGGTGTGTGTATTTTTGCCCAAGGCCATAGTAGTTATTGGTCTCGAGTATCAGACCAGCGAAAATTTTGATGGTTTCTCAACCATTCCTTAACTTCAAACTCCAAAATCTCGCGAACGGATTGACGAACTCGAGAAATTCCTGTTGCATATGAAAGCAGAAACTTGCCCGATTACAACGGTATGTGTATTTTTGCCCTAGGAAATAGTTGTTATTGGTTTCGAGTATCAGACTTGCGAAAATTTTGATGGTTTGTCAACCATTCCTTAACTTCAAACTCCCATATCTCACGAACGGATTGACGAACTCGAGAAAGTCCTGCTGCATCTGAAAGCAGAAACCCGCCGGATTACAGCGGTATGTGTATTTTTGCCCTAGGCCATAGTAGTTATTGGTCTCGTGTATCAGACATGCGAAAATTTTGATGGTTTCTCAACCATTCTTTAACTTCAATCTCCCATATCTCGCGAACGGATTGACGAACTCGAGAAATTCCTGTTGCATATGAAAGCAGAAACTCGCCCGATTACAACGGTATGTGTATTTTTGCCCTAGGAAATAGTAGTTATTGGTCTCGAGTATCAGACTTGCGAAAATTTTGATGGTGTCTCAACCATTCCTTATCTTCAAACCCCCATATCTCGCGAACGGATTGACGAACTCGAGAAATTCCTGCTGCATCTGAAAGCAGAAAACCGCCGGATTACAGCGGTATGTGTATTTTTGCCCTAGGAAATAGTTGTTATTGGTTTCGAGTATCAGACTTGCGAAAATTTTGATGGTTTCTCAACCATTCCTTAACTTCAAACTCCCATATCTCACGAACGGATTGACGAACTCGAGAAATTCCTGCTGCATCTGAAAGCAGAAACCCGCCGGATTACAGCGGTGTGTGTATTTTTGCCCAAGGCCATAGTAGTTATTGGTCTCGAGTATCAGACCAGCGAAAATTTTGATGGTTTCTCAACCATTCCTTAACTTCAAACTCCAAAATCTCGCGAACGGATTGACGAACTCGAGAAATTCCTGCTGCATCTGAAAGCAGATTCTCGTCCGATTACAATGGTTTCTGTTCTTTTACCCTAGGCCATTCCAGTTATAGGTTTCGAGTATCAGACCAGCGAAAATTTTGATGGTTTCTCAAACATTCCGTAACTTCAAACTTCCATATCTCGCGAACGGATTGACGAACTCGAGATATTCATGTTGCATATGAAAGCAGAAACTTGCCCGATTACAACGGTATGTGTATTTTTGCCCTAGGAAATAGTTGCTATTGGTTTCGAGTATCAGACTTGCGAAAATTTTGATGGTTTCTCAACCATTCCTTAACTTCAAACTCCCATATCTCACGAACGGATTGACGAACTCGAGAAATTCCTGTTGCATCTGAAAGCAGATTCTCGTCCGATTACAATGGAGTGTGTACTTTTCCCCTAGGGCATTCCAGTTATTGGTTTCGAGTATCAGACCAGCGAAAATGTTAATGGTTTCTCAACCATACCTTAACTTCAAACTCCGATATTTCGCGAACGGATTGACGAATCCGAATAATTTCTGTTGCATCTGACAGTAGAAACTCTCCCAATCACAACGGTATGTGTATTTCTCCCCTAGGCCATTGTAGCTATTGGTCTCGAGTATCAGACTTGCGAAAATTTTGATGATTTCTCAACCATTCCTTAAGTTCAAACTCCCATATCTCACGAGCGGATTGACGAACTCGAGAAATTCCTGTTGCATCTGAAAATAGAAGCTCGCCCGATTACAATGGTGTCTGTACTTTTACCCTAGGCCATTCCAGTTATAGGTTTCGAGTATCAGACCATCGAATATTTTGATGGTTTCTCAAACATTCCGTAACTTCAAACTTCCATATCTCGCGAACGGATTGACGAACTCGAGAAATTCCTGTTGCATATGAAAGCACAAACTCGCCCGATTACAACGGTATGTGTATTTTTGCCCTAGGAAATAGTTGTTATTGGTTTCGAGTATCAGACCATCGAATATTTTGATGGTTTCTCAAACATTCCGTAACTTCAAACTTCCATATCTCGCGAACGGATTGACGAACTCGAGAAATTCCTGATGCATATGAAAGCACAAACTCGCCCGATTACAACGGTATGTGTATTTTTGCCCTAGGAAATAGTAGTTATTGGTCTCGAGTATCAGACTTGCGAAAATTTTGATGGTGTCTCAACCATTCCTTATCTTCAAACCCCCATATCTCGCGAACGGATTGACGAACTCGAGAAAGTCCTGCTGCATCTGAAAGCAGAAACCCGACAGATTACAGCGGTATGTGTATTTTTGCCCTAGGCCATAGTAGTTATTGGTCTCGTGTAACAGACTTGCGAAAATTTTGATGGTTTCTCAACCATTCTTTAACTTCAATCTCCCATATCTCGCGAACGGATTGACGAACTCGAGAAATTCCTGTTGCATATGAAAGCAGAAACTCGCCCGATTACAACGGTATGTGTATTTTTGCCCTAGGAAATAGTAGTTATTGGTCTCGAGTATCAGACCAGCGAAAATGTTAATGGTTTCTCAACCATACCTTAACTTCAAACTCCGATATTTCGCGAACGGATTGACGAATCCGAATAATTCCTGTTGCATCTGACAGTAGAAACTCTCCCAATCACAACGGTATGTGTATTTTTCCCCTAGGCCATTGTAGCTATTGGTCTCGAGTATCAGACTTGCGAAAATTTTGATGATTTCTCAACCATTCCTTAAGTTCAATCTCCCATATCTCACGAGCGGATTGACGAACTCGAGAAATTCCTGTTGCATATGAAAGCAGAAACTCGCCCGATTACAACGGTGTGTGTATTTTTGCCCTAGGCCATAGTTGTTATTGGTTTCGAGTATCAGACTTGCGAAAATTTTGATGGTTTCTCAACCATTCCTTAACTTCAAACTCCCATATCTCACGAACGGATTGACGAACTCGAGAAATTCCTGCTGCATCTGAAAGCAGAAACCCGGCGGATTACAGCGGTATGTGTGTTTTTGCCTTAGGCCATTGTACTTATTGGTATCGAGGGTCAGACTTGCGAAAATTTTGATGGTTTCTCAGCCATTCCTTATCTTCAAACCCCCATATCTCGCGAACAGATTGACGAACTCGCGAAAGTCCTGCTGCATCTGAAAACAGAAACCCGCCCGATTACAGCGGTGTGTGTATTTTTGCCCAAGGCCATAGTAGTTATTGGTCTCGAGTATCAGACTTGCGAAAATTTTGATGGTTTCTCAACCATTCCTTAACTTCAAACTCCAAACTCTCGCGAACGGATTGACGAACTCGAGAAATTCCTGTTGCATCTGAAAGCAGATTCTCGTCCGATTACAATGGTGTCTGTTCTTTTACCCTAGGCCATTCCAGTTATAGGTTTCGAGTATCAGACCAGCGAAAATTTTGATGGTTTCTCAAACATTCCGTAACTTCAAACTTCCATATCTCGCGAACGGATTGACGAACTCGAGAAATTCCTGTTGCATATGAAAGCAGAAACTTGCCCGATTACAACGGTATGTGTATTTTTGCCCTAGGAAATAGTTGTTATTGGTTTCGAGTATCAGACATGCGAAAATTTTGATGGTTTCTCAACCATTCCTTAACTTCAAACTCCCATATCTCACGAACGGATTGACGAACTCGAGAAATTCCTGTTGCATCCGAAAGCAGATTCTCGTCCGATTACAATGGTGTGTGTACTTTTCCCCTAGGGCATTCCAGTTATTGGTTTCGACTATCAGACCAGCGAAAATGTTAATGGTTTCTCAACCATACCTTAACTTCAAACTCCGATATTTCGCGAACGGATTGACGAATCCGAATGATTTCTGTTGCATCTGACAGTAGAAACTCTCCCAATCACAACGGTATGTGTATTTTTCCCCTAGGCCATTGTAGCTATTGGTCTCGAGTATCAGACTTGCGAAAATTTTGATGATTTCTCAACCATTCCTTAAGTTCAAACTCCCATATCTCACGAGCGGATTGACGAACTCGAGAAATTCCTGTTGCATCTGAAAATAGAAACTCGCCCGATTACAATGGTGTCTGTTCTTTTACCCTAGGCCATTCCAGTTATAGGTTTCGAGTATGAGACCAGCGAATATTTTGATGGTTTCTCAAACATTCCGTAACTTCAAACTTCCATATCTCGCAAACGGATTGGCGAACTCGAGAAATTCCTGTTGCATATGAAAGCACAAACTCGCCCGATTACAACGGTATGTGCATTTTTGCCCTAGGAAATAGTTGTTATTGGTTTCGAGTATCAGACTTGCGAACATTTTGATGGTTTCTCAACCATTCCTTAACTTCAAACTCCCATATCTCCCGAACGGATTGACGAACTCGAGAAATTCCTGCTGCATCTGAAAGCAGAAAACCGCCGGATTACAGCGGTATGTGTATTTTTGCCCTAGGAAATAGTTGTTATTGGTTTCGAGTATCAGACTTGCGAAAATTTTGATGGTTTCTCAACCATTCCTTAACTTCAAACTCCCATATCTCACGAACGGATTGACGAACTCGAGAAATTCCTGCTGCATCTGAAAGCAGAAACCCGGCGGATTACAGCGGTATGTGTATTTTTGCCCTAGGCCATAGTAGTTATTGGTCTCGTGTATCAGACTTGCGAAAATTTTGATGGTTTCTCAACCATTCTTTAACTTCAAACTCCCATATCTCGCGAACGGATTGATGAACTCGAGAAATTCCTGTTGCATATGAAAGCAGAAACTCGCCCGATTACAACGGTGTGTGTATTTTTGCCCTAGGCCATAGTTGTTATTGGTTTCGAGTATCAGACTTGCGAAAATTTTGATGGTTTCTCAACCATTCCTTAACCTCAAACTCCCATATCTCGCGAACGGAATGACGAACTCGAGAAATTCCTGTTGCATCTGAAAGTAGAAACACGCCCGATTACAACGGTGTGTGTATTTTTCCCCTAGGCCATTGTAGTTATTGGTTTCGAGGGTCAGACTTGCGTAAATTTTGATGGTTTCTCAGCCATTCCTTATCTTCAAACCCCCATATCTCGCGAACAGATTGACGAACTCGAGAAAGTCCTGCTGCATCTGAAAACAGAAACCCGCCCGATTACAGCGGTGTGTGTATTTTTGCCCAAGGCCATAGTAGTTATTGGTCTCGAGTATCAGCCTTGCGAAAATTTTGATGATTTCTCAACCATTCCTTAAGTTCAAACTCCCATATCTCACGAGCGGATTGACGAACTCGAGAAATTCCTGTTGCATCTGAAAATAGAAACTCGCCCGATTACAATGGTGTCTGTTCTTTTACCCTAGGCCATTCCAGTTATAGGTTTCGAGTATCAGACCAGCGAATATTTTGATGGTTTCTCAAACATTCCGTAACTTCAAACTTCCATATCTCGCAAACGGATTGGCGAACTCGAGAAATTCCTGTTGCATATGAAAGCACAAACTCGCCCGATTACAACGGTATGTGCATTTTTGCCCTAGGAAATAGTTGTTATTGGTTTCGAGTATCAGACTTGCGAACATTTTGATGGTTTCTCAACCATTCCTTAACTTCAAACTCCCATATCTCACGAACGGATTGACGAACTCGAGAAATTCCTGCTGCATCTGAAAGCAGAAAACCGCCGGATTACAGCGGTATGTGTATTTTTGCCCTAGGAAATAGTTGTTATTGGTTTCGAGTATCAGACTTGCGAAAATTTTGATGGTTTCTCAACCATTCCTTAACTTCAAACTCCCATATCTCACGAACGGATTGACGAACTCGAGAAATTCCTGCTGCATCTGAAAGCAGAAACCCGGCGGATTACAGCGGTATGTGTATTTTTGCCCTAGGCCATAGTAGTTATTGGTCTCGTGTATCAGACTTGCGAAAATTTTGATGGTTTCTCAACCATTCTTTAACTTCAAACTCCCATATCTCGCGAACGGATTGATGAACTCGAGAAATTCCTGTTGCATATGAAAGCAGAAACTCGCCCGATTACAACGGTGTGTGTATTTTTGCCCGAGGAAATAGTAGTTATTGGTCTCGAGTATCAGACTTGCGAAAATTTTGATGGTTTCTCAACCATTCCTTGCCTTCAAACCCCATATCTCGCGAACGGATTGACGAATTCGAGAAAGTCCTGTTCCATCTGAAAGCAGAAACCAGCCCGGTTACAGCGGTATGTGTATTTTTCCCCTAGGCCATTGTAGTTATTGGTTTCGAGTATCAGACTTGCGAAAATTTTGGTGGTTTCTCAACCATTCCTTATCTTCAAACCCCCATATCTGGCGAACGGATTGACGAACTCGAGAAAGTCCTGCTGCATCTGAAAACAGAAATCCGACCGATTACAGCGGTGTGTGTATTTTTGCCCAAGGCCATTGTAGTTATTGGTTTCGAGTATCAGACTTGCGAAAATTTTGGTGGTTTCTCAACCATTCCTTATCTTCAAACCCCCATATCTGGCGAACGGATTGACGAACTCGAGAAAGTCCTGCTGCATCTGAAAACAGAAATCCGCCCGATTACAGCGGTGTGTGTATTTTTGCCCAAGGCCATAGTATTGATTGGTCTCGAGTATCAGACTTGCGAAAATTTTGATGGTTTCTCAACCATTCTTTAACTTCAAACTCCCATATCTCGCGAACGGATTGATGAACTCGAGAAATTCCTATTGCATATGAAAGCAGAAACTCGCCCGATTACAACGGTGTGTGTATTTTTGCCCTAGGCCATAGTTGTTATTGGTTTCGAGTATCAGACTTGCGAAAATTTTGATGGTTTCTCAACCATTCCTTAACCTCAAACTCCCATATCTCGCGAACGGAATGACGAACTCGAGAAGTTCCTGTTGCATCTGAAAGTAGAAACTCGCCCGATTACAACGGTGTGTGTATTTTTCCCCTAGGCCATTGTAGTTATTGGTTTCGAGGGTCAGACTTGCGAAAATTTTGACGGTTTCTCAGCCATTCCTTATCTTCAAACCCCCATATCTCGCGAACAGATTGACGAACTCGAGAAAGTCCTGCTGCATCTGTAAACAGAAACCCGCCCGATTACAGCGGTGTGTGTATTTTTGCCCAAGGCCATAGTAGTTATTTGTCTCGAGTATCAGACTTGCGAAAATTTTGATCGTTTCTCAACCATTCCTTAACTTCAAACTCCAAAATCTCGCGAACGGATTGACGAACTCGAGAAATTCCTGTTGCATCTGAAAGCAGATTCTCGTCCGATTACAATGGTGTCTGTTCTTTTACCCTAGGCCATTCCAGTTATAGGTTTCGAGTATCAGACCAGCGAAAATTTTGATGGTTTCTCAAATATTCAGTAACTTCAAACTTCCATATCTCGCGAAAGGATTGACGAACTCGAGAAATTCCTGTTGCATATGAAAGCAGAAACTCGCCCGATTACAACGGTATGTGTATTTTTGTCCTAGGAAATAGTAGTTATTGGTCTCGAGTATCAGACTTGCGAAAATTTTGATGGTGTCTCAACCATTCCTTATCTTCAAACCCCCATATCTCGCGAACGGATTGACGAACTCGAGAAAGTCCTGCTGCATCTGAAAGCAGAAACCCGCCGGATTACAGCGGTATGTGTATTTTTGCCCTAGGCCATAGTAGTTATTGGTCTCGTGTATCAGACTTGCGAAAATTTTGATGGTTTCTCAACCATTCTTTAACTTCAATCTCCCATATCTCGCGAACGGATTGACGAACTCGAGAAATTCCTGTTGCATATGAAAGCACAAACTCGCCCGATTAGAACGATATGTGTATTTTTGCCCTAGGAAATAGTTGTTATTGGTTTCGAGTATCAGACTTGCGAACATTTTGATGGTTTATCAACCATTCCTTAACTTCAAACTCCCATATCTCACGAACGGATTGAGGAACTCGAGAAATTCCTGCTGCATCTGAAAGCAGAAAACCGCCGGATTACAGCGGTATGTGTATTTTTGCCCTAGGAAATAGTTGTTATTGGTTTCGAGTATCAGACTTGCGAAAATTTTGATGGTTTCTCAACCATTCCTTAACTTCAAACTCCCATATCTCACGAACGGATTGACGAACTCGAGAAATTCCTGCTGCATCTGAAAGCAGAAACCCGGCGGATTACAGCGGTATGTGTATTTTTGCCCTAGGCCATAGTAGTTATTGGTCTCGTGTATCAGACTTGCGAAAATTTTGATGGTTTCTCAACCATTCTTTAACTTCAAACTCCCATATCTCGCGAACGGATTGATGAATTCGAGAAATTCCTGTTGCATATAAAAGCAGAAACTCGCCCGATTACAACGGTGTGTGTATTTTTGCCCTAGGCCATAGTTGTTATTGGTTTCGAGTATCAGACTTGCGAAAATTTTGATGGTTTCTCAACCATTCCTTAACCTCAAACTCCCATATCTCGCGAACGGAATGACGAACTCGAGAAATTCCTGTTCCACCTGAAAGTAGAAACTCGCCCGATTACAATGGTGTGTGTATTTTTCCCCTAGGCCATTGTAGTTATTGGTCTCGTGTATCAGACTTGCGAAAATTTTGATGGTTTCTCAACCATTCTTTAACTTCAAACTCCCATATCTTGCGAACGGATTGATGAACTCGAGAAATTCCTGTTGCATATGAAAGCAGAAACTCGCCCGATTACAACGGTGTGTGTATTTTTGCCCTAGGCCATAGTTGTTATTGGTTTCGAGTATCAGACTTGCGAAAATTTTGATGGTTTCTCAACCATTCCTTAACCTCAAACTCCCATATCTCGCGAACGGAATGACGAATTCGAGAAATTCCTGTTGCATCTGAAAGTAGAAACTCGCCCGATTACAACGGTGTGTGTATTTTTCCCCTAGGCCATTGTAGTTATTGGTTTCGAGGGTCAGACTTGCGAAAATTTTGATGATTTCTCAACCATTCCTTAAGTTCAAACTCCCATATTTCGCGAACGCATTGACGAACTCGAGAAATTCCTGTTGTATCTGAAAGTAGAAACTCGCCCGATTACAATGGTGTGTGTACTTTTCCCCAAGGCCACTCCAGTTATAGGTTTCGAGTATCAGACCAGCGAAAACTTTGATGGTTTCTCAACCATTCCTTAACTTCAAACTCCCATATCTCGCGAACGGATTTACGAACTCGAGATATTCCTGTAGCATCAGAAAGTAGAAACTCGCCTGATTACAATGGTGTGTGTGCTTTTCCCCTAGACCATTCCAGTTATTGGTTTCAAGTATCAGACCAGCGAAAATTTTGATGGTTTGTCAACCATTTCTCAACTTCAAACTCGCATATCTCGTGAACGGAATGACGAACTCGAGATATTCTTGTTGCATCTGAAAGTAGAAGCTCGCCCGATTACAATGGTGTGTGTACTTTTCCCCTAGGCCATTCCAGTTATAGGTTTCGAGTATCAGACCAGCGAAAATTATGATGGTTTCTCAAACATTCAGTAACATCAAACTTCCATATGTCGCGAACGGATTGACGAACTCGATAAATTCCTGTTGCATCTGAAAGTAGAAACTCGCCCGGTTACAATGGTGTGTGTACTTTTCCCCTAGGCCATTCCAGTTATAGGTTTCGAGTATCAGACCAGCGAAAATTTTGATGGTTTCTCAAACATTCAGTAACTTCAAACTTCCATATCACGCGAACGGATTGACGAGCTCGAGAAATTCCTGTTGCATATGAAAGCAGAAACTCGCCCGATTACAACGGTAGGTGTATTTTTGCCCGAGGAAGTAGTAGTTATTGGTCTCGAGTATCAGACTTGCGAAAATTTTGATGGTTTCTCAACCATTCCTTGCCTTCAAACCCCATATCTCGCGAACGGATTGACGAATTCGAGAAAGTCCTGCTCCATCTGAAAGCAGAAACCCGCCCGGTTACAGCGGTACGTGTATTTTTCCCCTAGGCCATTGTAGTTATTGGTTTCGAGTATCAGACTTGCGAAAATTTTGGTGGTTTCTCAACCATTCCTTATCTTCAAACCCCCATATCTCGCGAACGGACTGACGAACTCGAGAAAGTCCTGCTGCATCTGAAAACAGAAATCCGCCCGATTACAGCGGTGTGTGTATTTTTGCCCAAGGCCATAGTTGTTATTGGTCTCGAGTATCAGACTTGCGAAAATTATGATGGTTTCTCAACCATTCTTTAACTTCAAACTCCCATATCTCGCGAACGGATTGATGAACTCGAGAAATTCCTGTTGCATATGAAAGCAGAAACTCGCCCGATTACAACGGTGTGTGTATTTTTGCCCTAGGCCATAGTTGTTATTGGTTTCGAGTATCAGACTTGCGAAAATTTTGATGGTTTCTCAACCATTCCTTAACTTCAAACTCCCATATTTCGCGAACAGATTGACGAACTCGAGAAAGTCCTGCTGCATCTGAAAACAGAAACCCGCCCGATTACAGCGGTGTGTGTATTTTTGCCCTAGGCCATTCCAGTTATAGGTTTCGAGTATCAGACCAGCGAAAATTTTGATGGTTTCTCAAACATTCAGTAACTTCAAACTCCCATATCTCACGAACGGATTGACGAACTCGAGAAATTCCTGTTGCATCTGAAAGCAGATTCTCGTCCGATTACAATGGTGTGTGTACTTTTCCCCTAGGCCACTCCAGTTATTGGTTTCGTGTATCAGACCAGCGAAAATGTTAATGGTTTCTCTACCATACCTTAACTTCAAACTCCGATATTTCGCGAACGGATTGAGGAATCCGAATAATTTCTCTTGCATCCGACAGTAGAAACTCTCCCAATCACAATGGTGTGTGTACTTTTCCCCAAGGCCACTCCAGTTATTGGTTTCGAGTATCAGACCAGCGAAAACTTTGATGGTTTCTCAACCATTCCTTAACTTCAAACTCCCATATCTCGCGAACCGATTTACGAACTCGAGAAATTCCTGCTGCATCTGAAAACAGAAACCCGCCCGATTACAGCGGTGTGTATATTTTTGCCGAAGGCCATAGTAGTTATTGGTCTCGAGTAACAGACTTGCGAAAATTTTGATGGTTTCTCAACCATTCCTTAACTTCAAACTCCCATATCTCGCGAACGGATTGACGAACTCGAGAAATTCCTGTTGCATCTGAAAGTAGAAACTCGCCCGATTACAATGGTGTCTGTTCTTTTACCCTAGGCCATTCCAGTTATAGGTTTCGAGTATCAGACCAGCGAAAATTTTGATGGTTTCTCAAACATTCCGTAACTTCAAACTTCCATATCTCGCGAACGGATTGACGAACTCGAGAAATTCCTGTTGCATATGAAAGCAGAAACTTGCCCGATTACAACGGTATGTGTATTTTTGCCCTAGGAAATAGTTGTTATTGGTTTCGAGTATCAGACTTGCGAACATTTTGATGGTTTCTCAACCATTCCTTAACTTCAAACTCCCATATCTCACGAACGGATTGACGAACTCGAGAAATTCCTGTTGCATCTGAAAGCAGAAAACCGCCGGATTACAGCGGTATGTGTATTTTTGCCCTAGACCATAGTAGTTATTGGTCTCGTGTATCAGACTTGCGAAAATTTTGATGGTTTCTCAACCATTCTTTAACTTCAAACTCCCATATCTTGCGAACGGATTGATGAACTCGAGAAATTCCTGTTGCATATGAAAGCAGAAACTCGCCCGATTACAACGGTGTGTGTATTTTTGCCCTAGGCCATAGTTGTTATTGGTTTCGAGTATCAGACTTGCGAAAATTTTGATGGTTTCTCAACCATTCCTTAACCTCAAACTCCCATATCTCGCGAACGGAATGACGAATTCGAGAAATTCCTGTTGCATCTGAAAGTAGAAACTCGCCCGATTACAACGGTGTGTGTATTTTTCCCCTAGGCCATTGTAGTTATTGGTTTCGAGGGTCAGACTTGCGAAAATTTTGATGGTTTCTCAGCCATTCCTTATCTTCAAACCCCCATATCTCGCGAACAGATTGACGAACTCGAGAAAGACCTGCTGCATCTGAAAACAGAAACCCGCCCGATTACAGCGGTGTGTGTATTTTTGCCCAAGGCCATAGTAGTTATTGGTCTCGAGTATCAGACTTGCGAAAATTTTGATGGTTTCTCAACCATTCCTTAACTTCAAACTTCAAAATCTCGCGAACGGATTGACGAACTCGAGAAATTCCTGTTGCATCTGAAAGTAGAAACTCGCCCGATTACAATGGTGTCTGTTCTTTTACCCTAGGCCATTCCAGTTATAGGTTTCGAGTATCAGACCAGCGAAAATTTTGATGGTTTCTCAAACATTCCGTAATTTCAAACTTCCATATCTCGCGAACGGATTGACGAACTCGAGAAATTCCTGTTGCATATGAAAGCAGAAACTCGCCCGATTACAACGGTATGTGTATTTTTGCCCTAGGAAATAGTTGTTATTAGTTTCGAGTATCAGACTTGCGAAAATTTTGATGGTTTCTCAACCATTCCTTAACTTCAAACTCCCATATCTCACGAACGGATTGACGAACTCGAGAAATTCCTGTTGCATCTGAAAGCAGATTCTCGTCCGATTACAATGGTGTGTGTACTTTTCCCCTAGGCCACTCCAGTTATTGGTTTCGAGTATCAGACCAGCGAAAATGTTAATGGTTTCTCAACCATACCTTAACTTCAAACTCCGATATTTCGCGAACGGATTGACGAATCCGAATAATTTCTGTTGCATCTGACAGTAGAAACTCTCCCAATCACAACGGTATGTGTATTTTCCCCTAGGCCATTGTAGCTATTGGTCTCGAGTATCAGACTTGCGAAAATTTTGATGATTTCTCAACCATTCCTTAAGTTCAAACTCCCATATTTCGCGAACGCATTGACGAACTCGAGAAATTCCTGTTGTATCTGAAAGTAGAAACTCGCCCGATTACAATGGTGTGTGTACTTTTCCCCAAGGCCACTCCAGTTATAGGTTTCGAGTATCAGACCAGCGAAAACTTTGATGGTTTCTCAACCATTCCTTAACTTCAAACTCCCATATCTCGCGAACGGATTTACGAACTCGAGATATTCCTGTAGCATCAGAAAGTAGAAACTCGCCTGATTACAATGGTGTGTGTGCTTTTCCCCTAGACCATTCCAGTTATTGGTTTCAAGTATCAGACCAGCGAAAATTTTGATGGTTTGTCAACCATTTCTCAACTTCAAACTCGCATATCTCGTGAACGGAATGACGAACTCGAGATATTCTTGTTGCATCTGAAAGTAGAAGCTCGCCCGATTACAGTGGTGTGTGTACTTTTCCCCTAGGCCATTCCAGTTATAGGTTTCGAGTATCAGACCAGCGAAAATTATGATGGTTTCTCAAACATTCAGTAACATCAAACTTCCATATGTCGCGAACGGATTGACGAACTCGAGAAATTCCTGTTGCATACGAAAGCAGAAACTCGCCCGATTACAACGGTATGTGTATTTTTCCCCTAGGCCTTTGTAGTTATTGGTTTCGAGTATCAGACTTGCGAAAATTTTCATGGTTTCTCGACCGTTCCTTAACCTCAAACTCCCATATCTCGCGAACGGAATGACGAACTCGATAAATTCCTGTTGCATCTGAAAGTAGAAACTCGCCCGGTTACAATGGTGTGTGTACTTTTCCCCTAGGCCATTCCAGTTATAGGTTTCGAGTATCAGACCAGCGAAAATTTTGATGGTTTCTCAAACATTCAGTAACTTCAAACTTCCATATCTCGCGAACGGATTGACGAGCTCGAGAAATTCCTGTTGCATATGAAAGCAGAAACTCGCCCGATTACAACGGTAGGTGTATTTTTGCCCGAGGAAGTAGTAGTTATTGGTCTCGAGTATCAGACTTGCGAAAATTTTGATGGTTTCTCAACCATTCCTTGCCTTCAAACCCCATATCTCGCGAACGGATTGACGAATTCGAGAAAGTCCTGCTCCATCTGAAAGCAGAAACCCGCCCGGTTACAGCGGTACGTGTATTTTTCCCCTAGGCCATTGTAGTTATTGGTTTCGAGTATCAGACTTGCGAAAATTTTGGTGGTTTCTCAACCATTCCTTATCTTCAAACCCCCATATCTCGCGAACGGACTGACGAACTCGAGAAAGTCCTGCTGCATCTGAAAACAGAAATCCGCCCGATTACAGCGGTGTGTGTATTTTTGCCCAAGGCCATAGTTGTTATTGGTCTCGAGTATCAGACTTGCGAAAATTATGATGGTTTCTCAACCATTCTTTAACTTCAAACTCCCATATCTCGCGAACGGATTGATGAACTCGAGAAATTCCTGTTGCATATGAAAGCAGAAACTCGCCCGATTACAACGGTGTGTGTATTTTTGCCCTAGGCCATAGTTGTTATTGGTTTCGAGTATCAGACTTGCGAAAATTTTGATGGTTTCTCAACCATTCCTTAACTTCAAACTCCCATATCTCGCGAACAGATTGACGAACTCGAGAAAGTCCTGCTGCATCTGAAAACAGAAACCCGCCCGATTACAGCGGTGTGTGTATTTTTGCCCTAGGCCATTCCAGTTATAGGTTTCGAGTATCAGACCAGCGAAAATTTTGATGGTTTCTCAAACATTCAGTAACTTCAAACTCCCATATCTCACGAACGGATTGACGAACTCGAGAAATTCTTGTTGCATCTGAAAGCAGATTCTCGTCCGATTACAATGGTGTGTGTACTTTTCCCCTAGGCCACTCCAGTTATTGGTTTCGTGTATCAGACCAGCGAAAATGTTAATGGTTTCTCTACCATACCTTAACTTCAAACTCCGATATTTCGCGAACGGATTGAGGAATCCGAATAATTTCTCTTGCA
Source organism: Ptiloglossa arizonensis (assembly GCF_051014685.1). Taxonomy (NCBI): domain Eukaryota; kingdom Metazoa; phylum Arthropoda; class Insecta; order Hymenoptera; family Colletidae; genus Ptiloglossa; species Ptiloglossa arizonensis. The sequence goes on along the minus strand of NW_027478780.1, from coordinate 64,648 downwards.
TCCGACAGTAGAAACTCTCCCAATCACAATGGTGTGTGTACTTTTCCCCAAGGCCACTCCAGTTATTGGTTTCGAGTATCAGACCAGCGAAAACTTTGATGGTTTCTCAACCATTCCTTAACTTCAAACTCCCATATCTCGCGAACCGATTTACGAACTCGAGAAATTCCTGCTGCATCTGAAAACAGAAACCCGCCCGATTGCAGCGGTGTGTATATTTTTGCCGAAGGCCATAGTAGTTATTGGTCTCGAGTATCAGACTTGCGAAAATTTTGATGGTTTCTCAACCATTCCTTAACTTCAAACTTCAAAATCTCGCGAACGGATTGACGAACTCGAGAAATTCCTCTTGCATATGAAAGCAGAAACTCGCCCGAATACCACGGTATGGGTATTTTTGCCCTAGGAAATAGCTGTTATTAGTTTCGAGTATCAGACTTGCGAAAATTTTGATGCTTTCTCAAACATTCCTTAACTTCAAACTCCCATATCTCACGAACGGATTGACGAACTCGAGAAATTCCTGTTGCATCTGAAAGCAGATTCTCGTCCGATTACAATGGTGTGTGTACTTTTCCCCTAGGCCGCTCCAGTTATTGGTTTCGTGTATGAGACCAGCGAAAATGTTAATGGTTTCTCAACCATACCTTAAATTCAAACTCCGATATTTCGCGAACGGATTGACGAATCCGAATAATTTCTGTTGCATCCGACAGTAGAAACTCTCCCAATCACAATGGTGTGTGTACTTTTCCCCAAGGCCACTCCAGTTATTGGTTTCGAGTATCAGACCAGCGAAAACTTTGATGGTTTCTCAACCATTCCTTAACTTCAAACTCCCATATCTCGCGAACGGATTTACGAACTCGAGAAATTCCTGTTGCATCTGAAAGCAGGAACTCGCCCGATTACAACGGTGTGTGTATTTTTGCCCTAGGCCATAGTGGTTATTGGTTTCGAGTATCAGACTTGCGAAAACTTGGATGGTTTCTCAACCATTCCTTAACTTCAAACTCCAAAGTCTCGCGAACGGATTGACGAACTCGAGAAATTCCTGTTGCATCTGAAAGTAGAAACTCGCCCGATTACAACGGTGTGTGTATTTTTGCCCTAGGCCATAGTTGTTATTGGTTTCGAGTATCAGACTTGCGAAAATTTTGATGGTTTCTCAACCATTCCTTAACCTCAAACTCCCATATCTCGCGAACGGAATGACGAACTCGAGAAATTCCTGTTCCATCTGAAAGTAGAAACTCGCCCGATTACAACGGTGTGTGTATTTTTCCCCTAGGCCATTGTAGTTATTGGTATCGAGGGTCAGACTTGCGAAAATTTTGATGGTTTCTCAGCCATTCCTTATCTTCAAACCCCCATATCTCGCGAACAGATTGACGAACTCGCGAAAGTCCTGCTGCATCTGAAAACAGAAACCCGCCCGATTACAGCGGTGTGTGTATTTTTGCCCAAGGCCATAGTAGTTATTGGTCTCGAGTATCAGACTTGCGAAAATTTTGATGGTTTCTCAACCATTCCTTAACTTCAAACTCCAAAATCTCGCGAACGGATTGACGAACTCGAGAAATTCCTGTTGCATCTGAAAGCAGATTCTCGTCCGATTACAATGGTGTCTGTTCTTTTACCCTAGGCCATTCCAGTTATAGGTTTCGAGTATCAGACCAGCGAAAATTTTGATGGTTTCTCAAACATTCCGTAACTTCAAACTTCCATATCTCGCTTTCGGATTGACGAACTCGAGAAATTCCTGTTGCATATGAAAGCAGAAACTTGCCCGATTACAACGGTATGTGTATTTTTGCCCTAGGAAATAGTTGTTATTGGTTTCGAGTATCAGACTTGCGAAAATTTTGATGGTTTCTCAACCATTCCTTAACTTCAAACTCCCATATCTCACGAGCGGGTTGACGAACTCGAGAAATTCCTGTTGCATCTGAAAATAGAAACTCGCCCGATTACAATGGTGTCTGTTCTTTTACCCTAGGCCATTCCAGTTATAGGTTTCGAGTATCAGACCAGCGAATATTTTGATGGTTTCTCAAACATTCCGTAACTTCAAACTTCCATATCTCGCGTTCGGATTGACGAACTCGAGAAATTCCTGTTGCATATGAAAGCAGATTCTCGTCCGATTACAATGGTGTGTGTACTTTTCCCCTAGGGCATTCCAGTTATTGGTTTCGAGTATAAGACCAGCGAAAATGTTAATGGTTTCTCAACCATACCTTAACTTCAAACTCCGATATTTCGCGAACGGATTGACGAATCCGAATAATTTCTGTTGCATCTGACAGTAGAAACTCTCCCAATCACAACGGTATGTGTATTGTTCCCCTAGGCCATTGTAGCTATTGGTCTCGAGTATCAGACTTGCGAAAATTTTGATGATTTCTCAACCATTCCTTAAGTTCAAACTCCCATATCTCACGAACGGATTGACGAACTCGAGAAATTACTGCTGCATCTGAAAGCAGAAATCCGCCGGATTACAGCGGTATGTGTATTTTTGCCCTAGGAAATAGTTGTTATTGGTTTCGAGTATCAGACTTGCGAAAATTTTGATGGTGTCTCAACCATTCCTTATCTTCAAACGCCCATATCTCGCGAACGGATTGACGAACTCGAGAAAGTCCTGCTGCATCTGAAAGCAGAAACCCGCCGGATTACAGCGGTATGTGTATTTTTGCCCTAGGCCATAGTAGTTATTGGTCTCGTGTATCAGACTTGCGAAAATTTTGATGGTTTCTCAACCATTCTTTAACTTCAATCTCTCATATCTCGCGAACGGATTGACGAACTCGAGAAATTCCTGCTGCATATGAAAGCAGAAACTCGCACGATTACAGCGGTATGTGTATTTTTGCCCTAGGCCATAGTTGTTATTGGTTTCGAGTATCAGACTTGCGAACATTTTGATGGTTTCTCAACCATTCCTTAACTTCAAACTCCCATATCTCACGAACGGATTGACGAACTCGAGAAATTACTGCTGCATCTGAAAGCAGAAATCCGCCGGATTACAGCGGTATGTGTATTTTTGCCCTAGGAAATAGTTGTTATTGGTTTCGAGTATCAGACTTGCGAAAATTTTGATGGTTTCTCAACCATTCCTTAACTTCAAACTCCCATATCTCGCGAACGGATTGATGAACTCGAGAAATTCCTGTTGCATATGAAAGCAGAAACTCGCCCGATTACAACGGTGTGTGTATTTTTGCCCTAGGCCATAGTTGTTATTGGTTTCGAGTATCAGACTTGAGAAAATTTTGATGGTTTCTCAACCATTCCTTAACCTCAAACTCCCATATCTCGCGAACGGAATGACGAACTCGAGAAATTCCTGTTGCATCTGAAAGTAGAAACTCGCCCGATTACAACGGTGTGTGTATTTTTCCCCTAGGCCATTGTAGTTATTGGTTTCGAGGGTCAGACTTGCGAAAATTTTGATGGTTCCTCAGCCATTCCTTATCTTCAAACCCCCATATCTCGCGAACAGATTGACGAACTCGAGAAAGTCCTGCTGCATCTGAAAACAGAAACCCGCCCGATGACAGCGGTGTGTGTATTTTTGCCCAAGGTCATAGTAGTTATTGGTCTCGAGTATCAGACTTGCGAAAATTTTGATGGTTTCTCAACCATTCCTTAACTTCAAACTTCAAAATCTCGCGAACGGATTGACGACCTCGAGAAATTCCTGTTGCATATGAAAGCAGAAACTCGCCCGATTACAACGGTATGTGTATTTTTGCCCTAGGAAATAGTTGTTATTAGTTTCGAGTATCAGACTTGCGAAAATTTTGATGGTTTCTCAACCATTCCTTAACTTCAAACTCCCATATCTCACGAACGGATTGACGAACTCGAGAAATTCCTGTTGCATCTGAAAGCAGATTCTCGTCCGATTACAATGGTGTGTGTACTTTTCCCCTGGGCCACTCCAGTTATTGGTTTCGAGTATCAGACCAGCGAAAATGTTAATGGTTTCTCAACCATACCTTAACTTCAAACTCCGATATTTCGCGAACGGATTGACGAATCCGAATAATTTCTGTTGCATCTGACAGTAGAAACTCTCCCAATCACAACGGTATGTGTATTTTTCCCCTAGGCCATTGTAGCTATTGGTCTCGAGTATCAGACTTGCGAAAATTTTGATGATTTCTCAACCATTCCTTAAGTTCAAACTCCCATATCTCGCGAACGCATTGACGAACTCGAGAAATTCCTGTTGTATCTGAAAGTAGAAACTCGCCCGATTACAATGGTGTGTGTACTTTTCCCCAAGGCCACTCCAGTTATTGGTTTCGAGTATCAGACCAGCGAAAACTTTGATGGTTTCTCAACCATTCCTTAACTTCAAACTCCCATATCTCGCGAACGGATTTACGAACTCGAGAAATTCCTGTTGCATCTGAAAGCAGAAACTCGCCCGATTACAACGGTGTGTGTATTTTTGCCCTAGGCCATAGTGGTTATTGGTCTCGAGTATCAGACTTGCGAAAATTTTGATGGTTTCTCAACCATTCCTTAACTTCAAACTTCAAAATCTCGCGAACGGATTGACGACCTCGAGAAATTCCTGTTGCATATGAAAGCAGAAACTCGCCCGATTACAACGGTATGTGTATTTTTGCCCTAGGAAATAGTTGTTATTAGTTTCGAGTATCAGACTTGCGAAAATTTTGATGGTTTCTCAACCATTCCTTAACTTCAAACTCCCATATCTCACGAACGGATTGACGAACTCGAGAAATTCCTGTTGCATCTGAAAGCAGATTCTCGTCCGATTACAATGGTGTGTGTGCTTTTCCCCTAGGCCATTCCAGTTATTGGTTTCAAGTATCAGACCAGCGAAAATTTTGATGGTTTGTCAACCATTTCTCAACTTCCAACTCGCATATCTCGTGAACGGAATGACGAACTCGAGATATTCTTGTTGCATCTGAAAGTAGAAGCACGACCGATTACAATGGTGTGTGTACTTTTCCCCTAGGCCATTCCAGTTATAGGTTTCGAGTATCAGACCAGCGAAAATTATGATGGTTTCTCAAACATTCAGTAACATCAAACTTCCATATCTCGCGAACGGATTGACGAACTCGAGAAATTCCTGTTGCATATGAAAGCAGAAACTCGCCCGATTACAACGGTATGTGTATTTTTCCCCTAGGCCTTTGTAGTTATTGGTTTCGAGTATCAGACTTGCGAAAATTTTCATGGTTTCTCGACCGTTCCTTAACCTCAAACTCCCATATCTCGCGAACGGAATGACGAACTCGATAAATTCTTGTTGCATCTGAAAGTAGAAACTCGCCCGGTTACAATGGTGTGCGTACTTTTCCCCTAGGCAATAGTAGTTATTGGTTTCGAGTATCAGACTTGCGAACATTTTGATGGTTTCTCAACGATTCCTTAACTTCCGACTCCCATATCTCACGAGCGGATTGACGAACTCGAGAAATTCCTGTTGCATCTGAAAATAGAAACTAGCCAGATTACAATGGTGTGTGTACTTTTGCCCTAGGCCATTCCATTTATTGGTTTCGAGTATCAGACTTGCGAAAATTTTGATGGTTTCTCAACCATTCCTTGCCTTCAAACCCCATATCTCGCGAACGGATTGACGAATTCGAGAAAGTCCTGCTCCATCTGAAAGCAGAAACCCGCCAGATTACAGCGGTATGTGTATTTTTCCCCTAGGCCATTGTAGTTATTGGTTTCGAGTATCAGACTTGAGAAAATTTTGGTGGTTTCTCAACCATTCCTTATCTTCAAACCCCCATATCTCGCGAACGGATTGACGAACTCGAGAAAGTCCTGCTGCATCTGAAAACAGAAATCCGCCCGATTACAGCGGTGTGTGTATTTTTGCCCAAGACCATAGTAGTTATTGGTCTCGAGTATCAGACTTGCGAAAAGTTTGATGGTTTCTCAACCATTCCTTAACTTCAAACTCCCATATCTCACGAACGGATTGACGAACTCAACATATTCCTGTTGCATCTGAATGTAGAAACTGGCCCGATTACAATGGTGTGTGTACTTTTCCCCTAGGCCACTCCAGTTATTGGTTTCGAGTATCAGACCAGCGAAAATGTTAATGGTTTCTCAACCATACCTTAACTTCAAACTCCGATATTTCGCGAACGGATTGACGAATCCGAATAATTTCTGTTGCATCTGACAGTAGAAACTCTCCCAATCACAACGGTATGTGTATTTTTCCCCTAGGCCATTGTAGCTATTGGTCCCGAGTATCAGACTTGCGAAAATTTTGATGATTTCTCAACCATTCCTTAAGTTCAAACTCCCATATCTCGCGAATGCATTGACGAACTCGAGAAATTCCTGTTGTATCTGAAAGTAGAAACTCGCCCGATTACAATGGTGTGTGTACTTTTGCCCAAGGCCACTCCAGTTATTGGTTTCGAGTATCAGACCAGCGAAAACTTTGATGGTTTCTCAACCATTCCTTAACTTCAAACTCCCATATCTCGCGAACGGATTTACGAACTCGAGAAATTCCTGTTGTATCTGAAAGTAGAAACTCGCCCGATTACAGCGGTGTGTGTATTTTTGCCCTAGGCCATAGTGGTTATTGGTTTCGAGTATCAGACTTGCCAAAATTTTGATGGTTTCTCAACCATTCCTTAACTTCAAACTCCAAAATCTCGCGAACGGATTGACGAACTCGAGATATTCCTGTTGCATCTGAAAGTAGAAACTCGCCCGATTACAATGGTGTGTGTGCTTTTCCCCTAGGCCATTCCAGTTATTGGTTTCAAGTATCAGACCAGCGAAAATTTTGATGGTTTGTCAACAATTCAGTAACATCAAACTTCCATATCTCGCGAACGGATTGACGAACTCGAGAAATTCCTGTTGCATATGAAAGCAGAAACTCGCCCGATTACAACGGTATGTGTATTTTTCCCCTAGGCCTTTGTAGTTATTGGTTTCGAGTATCAGACTTGCGAAAATTTTCATGGTTTCTCGACCGTTCCTTAACCTCAAACTCCCATATCTCGCGAACGGAATGACGAACTCGATAAATTCTTGTTGCATCTGAAAGTAGAAACTCGCCCGGTTACAATGGTGTGCGTACTTTTCCCCTAGGCAATAGTAGTTATTGGTTTCGAGTATCAGACTTGCGAACATTTTGATGGTTTCTCAACGATTCCTTAACTTCCGACTCCCATATCTCACGAGCGGATTGACGAACTCGAGAAATTCCTGTTGCATCTGAAAATAGAAACTAGCCCGATTACAATGGTGTGTGTACTTTTGCCCTAGGCCATTCCATTTATTGGTTTCGAGTATCAGACTTGCGAAAATTTTGATGGTTTCTCAACCATTCCTTAACTTCAAACTCCCATATCTCGCGAACGGATTGACGAACACGAGAAATTCCTGTTGGATCTGAAAGCGGTAAGTCGCCCGATTACAATGGTGTGCGTACTTTTCCCCTAGGCAATAGTAGTTATTGGTTTCGAGTATCAGACTTGCGAACATTTTGATGGTTTCTCAACGATTCCTTAACTTCCGGCTCCCATATCTCACGAGCGGATTGACGAACCCGAGAAATTCCTGTTGCATCTGAAAATAGAAACTCGCCCGATTACAATGGTGTGTGTACTTTTCCCCTAGGCCATTCCAGTTATTGGTTTCGAGTATCAGACTTGCGAAAATTTTGATGGTTTCTCAACCATTCCTTAACTTCAAACTCCCATATCTCGCGAACGGATTGACGAACACGAGAAATTCCTGTTGGATCTGAAAGCGGAAAGTCGCCCGATTACAACGGTGTGTGTATTTTTGCCCTAGGAAATAGTAGTTATTGGTCTCGAGTATCAGACTTGCGAAAATTTTGATGGTTTCTCAACCATTCCGTATCTTCAAACCCCCATATCTCGCGAACGGATTGACGAACTCGAGAAAGTCCTGCTGCATCTGAAAGCAGGAACCCGCCGGATTACAGCGGTATGTGTATTTTTGCCCTAGGCCATAGTAGTTATTGGCCTCGTGTATCAGACATGCGAAAATTTTGATGGTTTCTCAACCATTCTTTTACTTCAAACTCCAATATCTCGCGAACGGATTGACGAACTCGAGAAATTCCTGTTGCATATGAAAGCAGAAACTCGCCCGATTACAATGGTGTCTGTTCTTTTACCCTAGGCCATTCCAGTTATAGGTTTCGAGTATCAGACCAGCGAAAATTTTGATGGTTTCTCAAACATTCCGTAACATCAAACTCCAAAATCTCGCGAACGGATTGACGAACTCGAGATATTCCTGTTGCATCTGAAAGTAGAAACCCGCCCGATTACAATGGTGTGTGTGCTTTTCCCCTGGGCCATTCCAGTTATTGGTTTCAAGTATCAGACCAGCGAAAATTTTGATGGTTTGTCAACCATTTCTCAACTTCAAACTCGCATATCTCGTGAACGGAATGACGAACTCGAGATATTCTTGTTGCATCTGAAAGTAGAAGCACGACCGATTACAATGGTGTGTGTACTTTTCCCCTAGGCCATTCCAGTTATAGGTTTCGAGTATCAGACCAGCGAAAATTATGATGGTTTCTCAAACATTCAGTAACATCAAACTTCCATATCTCGCGAACGGATTGACGAACTCGAGAAATTCCTGTTGCATATGAAAGCAGAAACTCGCCCGATTACAACGGTATGTGTATTTTTCCCCTAGGCCATTGTAGTTATTGCTTTCGAGTATCAGACTTGCGAAAATTTTGGTGGTTTCTCAACCATTCCTTGCCTTCAAACCCCATATCTCGCGAACGGACTGACGAATTCGAGAAAGTCCTGCTCCATCTGAAAGCAGAAACCCGCCCGATTACAGCGGTATGTGTATTTTTCCCCTAGGCCATTGTAGTTATTGCTTTCGAGTATCAGACTTGCGAAAATTTTGGTGGTTTCTCAACCATTCCTTATCTTCAAACCCCCATATCTCGCGAACGGATTGACGAACTCGAGAAAGTCCTGCTGCATCTGAAAGCAGGAACCCGCCGGATTACAACGGTATGTGTACTTTTCCCCTAGGCCATTCTAGTTATTGGTTTCGAGTATCAGACTTGCGAAAATTTTGATGGTTTCTCAACCATTCCTTAACTTCAAACTCCCATATCTCGCGAACGGATTGACGAACTCCAGAGATTCCTGTTGCATCTGGAAGTAGAAACTCGCCCGATTACAATGGTGTGCGTACTTTTCCCCTAGGCAATAGTAGTTATTGGTTTCGAGTATCAGACTTGCGAACATTTTGATGGTTTCTCAACGATTCCTTAACATCCGACTCCCATTACTCACGAGCGGATTGACGAACTCGAGAAATTCCTGTTGCATCTGAAAATAGAAACTAGCCTGATTACAATGGTGTGTGTACTTTTCCCCTAGGCCATTCCAGTTATTGGTTTCGACTATCAGACTTGCGAAAATTTTGATGGTTTCTCAACCATTCCTTAACTTCAAACTCCCATATCTCACGAACGGATTGACGAACTCGAGAAATTCCTGCTGCATCTGAAAGCAGAAACCCGCCGGATTACAGCGGTATGTGTATTTTTGCCCTAGGCCATAGTAGTTATTGGTCTCGTGTATCAGACTTGCGAAAATTTTGATGGTTTCTCAACCATTCTTTAACTTCAAACTCCCATATCTCGCGAACGGATTGACGAACTCGAGAAATTCCTGTTGCATATGAAAGCAGAAACTCGCTCGATTACAACGGTGTGTGTATTTTTGCCCTAAGCCATAGTTGTTATTGGTTTCGAGTATCAGACTTGCGAAAATTTTGATGGTTTCTCAACCATTCCTTAACCTCAAACTCCCATATCTCGCGAACGGATTGACGAACACGAGAAATTCCTGTTTCATCTGAAAGTAGAAACTCGCTCGATTAAAACGGTGTGTGTGCTTTTCCCCTACGCCATTCCAGTTATTGGTTTCGAGTATCAGACTTGCGAAAATTTTGATGGTTTCTCAACCATTCCTTAACTTCAAACTCCCATATCTCGCGAACGGATTGACGAACTCGAGAGATTCCTGTTGCATCTGGAAGTAGAAACTCGTCCGATTACAACGGTATGTGTATTTTTCCCCTAGGCAATAGTAGTTATTGGTTTCGAGTATCAGACTTGCGAACATTTTGATGGTTTCTCAACGATTCCTTAACTTCCGACTCCCATATCTCACGAGCGGATTGACGAACTCGAGAAATTCCTGTTGCATCTGAAAATAGAAACTCGCCCGATTACAATGGTGTGTGTACTTTTCCCCTAGGCCATTCCAGTTATTGGTTTCGAGTATCAGACTTGCGAAAATTTTGATGGTTTCTCAACCATTCCTTAACTTCAAACTCCCATATCTCGCGAACGGATTGACGAACTCGAGATATTCCTGTTGCATCTGAAAATAGAAACTCGCCCGATTACAATGGTGTGTGTACTTTTCCCCTAGGCCATTCCAGTTATTGGTTTCGAGTATCAGACTTGCGAACATTTTGATGGTTTCTCAACGATTCCTTAACTTCCGACTCCCATATCTCACGAGCGGATTGACGAACTCGAGAAATTCCTGTTGCATCCGAAAGTAGAAACTCGCTCGATTAAAACGGTGTGTGTACTTTTCCCCTACGCCACTCCAGTTATTGGTTTCGAGTATCAGACTTGCGAAAATTTTGATGGTTTCTCAACCATTCCTTAACTTCAAACTCCCATATCTAGCGAACGGATTGACGAACTCGAGAGATTCCTGTTGCATCTGGAAGTAGAAACTCGTCCGATTACAACGGTATGTGTATTTTTCCCCTAGGCAAGAGTTGTTATTGATTTCGAGTATCAGACTTGCGAAAATTTTGATGGTTTCTCAAGCATTCCTTAACTTCAAACTCCCATATCTCCCGAACGGATTGACGAACTCGAGAAATTCCTGTTGCATCTGAAAGCAGAAACTCGACCGATTGCAATGGTGTCTGTTCTTTTACCCTAGCCCATTCCAGTTATTGGTTTCGAGTATCAGACTTGCGAAAATTTTGATGGTTTCTCAACCATTCCTTAACTTCAAACTCCCATATCTCGCGAACGGATAGACGAACTCGAGAGGTTCCTGTTGCATCTGGAAGTAGAAACTCGCCCGATTACAACGGTATGTGTATTTTTCCCCTAGGCAATAGTAGTTATTGGTTTCGAGTATCAGACTTGCGAACATTTTGATGGTTTCTCAACGATTCCTTAACTTCCGACTCCCATATCTCACGAGCGGATTGACGAACTCGAGAAATTCGTGTTGCATCTGAAAATAGAAACTCGCCCGATTACAATGGTGTGTGTACTTTTCCCCTAGGCCATTCCAGTTATTGGTTTCGAGTATCAGACTTGCGAAAATTTTGATGGTTTCTCAACCATTCCTTATCTTCAAACCCCCATATCTCGCGAACGGATTGACGAACTCGAGAAAGTCCTGCTGCATCTGAAAGCAGAAACCCGCCGGATTACAGCGGTATGTGTATTTTTGCTCTAGGCCATAGTAGTTATTGGTCTCGTGTATCAGACTTGCGAAAATTTTGATGGTTTCTCAACCATTCTTTAACTTCAAACTCCCATATCTCGCGAACGGATTGACGAATTCGAGAAACTCCTGTTGCATATGAAAGCAGAATCTCGCCCGATTACAACGGTATGTGTATTTTTGCCCTAGGAAATAGTTGTTATTGGTTTCGAGTATCAGACTTGCGAAAACTTTGATGGTTTCTCAACCATTCCTTAACTTCAAACTCCCATATCTCACGAACGGATTGACGAACTCGAGAAATTCCTGCTGCATCTGAAAGCAGAAACTCGCCCGATTACAATGGTGTGTGTACTTTTCCCCAAGGCCACTGCAGTTATTGGTTTCGAGTACCAGACCAGCGAAAATTTTGATGGTTTCTCAAACGTTCCGTAACTTCAAACTTCCATATCTCGCGAACGGATTGACGAACTCGAGAAATTCCTGTTGCATATGAAAGCACAAACTCGCCCGATTACAACGGTATGTGTATTTTTGCCCTAGGAAATAGTAGTTATTGGTCTCGAGTATCAGACTTGCGAAAATTTTGATGGTTTCTCAACCATTCCTTAACCTCAAACTCCCATATCTCGCGAACGGATTGACGAACACGAGAAATTCCTGTTGCATCTGAAAGTAGAAACTCGCTCGATTAAAACGGTGTGTGTACTTTTCCCCTACGCCACTCCAGTTATTGGTTTCGAGTATCAGACTTGCGAAAATTTTGATGGTTTCTCAACCATTCCTTAACTTCAAACTCCCATATCTCGCGAACGGATTGACGAACTCGAGAGATTCCTGTTGCATCTGGAAGTAGAAACTCGTCCGATTACAACGGTATGTGTATTTTTCCCCTAGGCAATAGTTGTTATTGATTTCGAGTATCAGACTTGCGAAAATTTTGATGGTTTCTCAAGCATTCCTTAACTTCAAACTCCCATATCTCCCGAACGGATTGACGAACTCGAGAAATTCCTGTTGCATCTGAAAGCAGAAACTCGACCGATTGCAATGGTGTCTGTTCTTTTACCCTAGGCCATTCCAGTTATTGGTTTCGAGTATCAGACTTGCGAAAATTTTGATGGTTTCTCAACCATTCCTTAACCTCAAACTCCCATATCTCGCGAACGGAATGACGAACTCGAGAAATTCCTGTTGCATCTGAAAGTAGAAACTCACCCGATTACAATGGTGTGTTTACTTTTCCCCTAAGCCATTACAGTTATTGGTTTCGAGTATCAGACTTGCGAAAATTTTGATGGTTTCTCAAACATTCCGTAACTTCAAACTTCCATATCTCGCGAACGGATTGACGAACTCGAGAAATTCCTGTTGCATATGAAAGCACAAACTCGCCCGATTACAACGGTATGTGTATTTTTGCCCTAGGAAATAGTAGTTATTGGTCTCGAGTATCAGACTTGCGAAAATTTTGATGGTTTCTCAAGCATTCCTTAACTTCAAACTCCCATATCTCCCGAACGGATTGACGAACTCGAGAAATTCCTGTTGCATCTGAAAGCAGAAACTCGACCGATTGCAATGGTGTCTGTTCTTTTACCCTAGGCCATTCCAGTTATTGGTTTCGAGTATCAGACTTGCGAAAATTTTGATGGTTTCTCAAGCATTCCTTAACTTCAAACTCCCATATCTCGCGAACGGATTGACGAACTCGAGAAATTCCTGTTGCATATGAAAGCAGAAACTCGCACGATTACAACGGTGTGTGTATTTTTGCCCTAGGCCATAGTTGTTATTGGTTTCGAGTATCAGACTTGCGAAAATTTTGATGGTTTCTCAACCATTCCTTAACCTCAAACTCCCATATCTCGCGAACGGATTGACGAACTCGAGAAATTCCTGTTGCATCTGAAAATAGAAACTCGCCCGATTACAATGGTGTGTGTACTTTTCCCCTAGGCCATTCCAGTTATTGCTTTCGAGTATCAGACTTGCGAAAATTTTGATGGTTTCTCAACCATTCCTTAACTTCAAACTCCCATATCTCACGAACGGATTGACGAACTAGAGAAATTCCTGCTGCATCTGAAAGCAGAAACCCGCCGGATTACAGCGGTATGTGTATTTTTTCCCTAGGCCATAGTAGTTATTGGTCTCGTGTATCAGACTTGCGAAAATTTTGATGGTTTCTCAACCAGTCTTTAACTTCAAACTCCCATATCTCGCGAACGGATTGACGAACTCGAGAAATTCCTGTTGCATCTGAAAGTAGAAACTCGCACGATTACAACGGTGTGTGTATTTTTGCCCTAGGAAATAGTAGTTATTGGTCTCGAGTATCAGACTTGCGAAAATTTTGATGGTGTCTCAACCATTCCTTAACTTCAAACCCCCATATCTCGCGAACGGATTGACGAACTCTAGAAATTCCTGTTGCATGTGAAAGTAGAAACTCGCCCGATTACAACGGTATGTGTATTTTTCCCCTAGGCCAATGTAGTTATTGGTTTCTAGTATCAGGCTTGCGAAAATTTTGTTGGTTTCTCAACCATTCCTTAACTTCAAACTCCAATATCTCGCGAACGGATTGACGAACTCGAGAAATTCCTGTTGCATCTGAAAGTAGAAACTCGCCCGAATGCAATGGTGTGTGTACTTTTCCCCTAGGCCATTCCAGTTATTGGTTTCGAGTATCAGACTTGCGAAAATTTTGATGGTTTCTCAACCATTCCTTAACTTCAAACTCCCATATCTCGCGAACGGATTGATGAACTCGAGAAATTCCTGTTGCATATGAAAGCAGATACTCGCCCGTTTACTAGGGTATATGTATTTTTCCCCTAGGCCATTGTAGTTATTGGTTTCGAGGGTCAGACTTGCGAAAATTTTGATGGATTCTCAGCCATTCCTTATCTTCAAACCCCCATATCTCGCGAACGGATTGACGAACTCGAGATATTCCTGTTGCATCTGAAAATAGAAACTCGCCCGATTACAATGGTGTGTGTACTTTTCCCCTAGGCCATTCCAGATATTGGTTTCGAGTATCAGACTTGCGAAAATTTTGATGGTTTCTCAGCCATTCCTTAACTTCAAACTTCCATATCTCGCGAACGGATTGACGAACTCGAGAAATTCCTGTTGCATATGAAAGCACAAACTCGCCCGATTACAACGGTATGTGTATTTTTGCCCTAGGAAATAGTAGTAATTGGTCTCGAGTATCAGACTTGCGAAAATTTTGATGGTTTCTCAAGCATTCCTTAACTTCAAACTCCCATATCTCCCGAACGGATTGACGAACTCGAGAAATTCCTGTTGCATCTGAAAGCAGAAACTCGCCCGATTGCAATGGTGTCTGCTCTTTTACCCTAGGCCATTCCAGTTATAGGTTTCGAGTATCAGACCAGCGAAAATTTTGATGGTTTCTCAAACATTCCGTAACTTCAAACTTCCATATCTCGCGAACGGATTGACGAACTCGAGAAATTCCTGTTGCATATGAAAGCACAAACTCGCCCGATTACAACGGTATGTGTATCTTTGCCCTAGGAAATAGTAGTTAGTGGTCTCGAGTATCAGACTTGCGAAAATTTTGATGGTGTCTCAACCATTCCTTATTTTCAAACCCCCATATCTGGCGAACGGATTGACGATCTCAAGAAAGTCCTGCTGCATCTGAAAGCAGAAACCCGCCGGATTACAGCGGTATGTGTATTTTTGCCCTAGGCCATAGTAGTTATTGGTCTCGTGTATCAGACTTGCGAAAATTTTGATGGTTTCTCAACCATTCCTTAACTTCAAACTCCCATATCTCGCGAACGGATTGACGAACTCGAGAAATTTCTGTTGCATATGAAAGCACAAACTCGCCCGATTACAACGGTATGTGTGTCTTTGCGCTAGGAAATAGTAGTTACTGGTCTCGAGTATCAGACTTGCGAATATTTTGATGGTGTCTCAACCATTCTTTATCTTCAAACCCCCATATCTCGCGCACGGATTGACGATCCCGAGAAAGTCCTGCTGCATCTGAAAGCAGAAACCCGCCGGATTACAGCGGTATGTGTATTTTTGCCCTAGGCCATAGTAGTTATTGGTCTCGTGTATCAGACTTGCGAAAATTTTGATGGTTTCTCAACCATTCCTTAACCTCAAACTCCCATATCTCGCGAACGGATTGACGAACTCGAGAGATTCCTGTTGCATCTGGAAGTAGAAACTCGCCCGATTACAACGGTATGTGTATTTTTCCCCTAGGCAATAGTAGTTATTGGTTTCGAGTATCAGACTTGCGAAAATTTTGATGGTTTCTCAACCATTCCTTATCTTCAAACCCCCATATCTCGCGAACGGATTGACGAACTCGAGAAAGTCCTGCTGCATCTGAAAGCAGAAACCCGCCGGATTACAGCGGTATGTGTATTTTTGCCCTAGGCCATAGTAGTTATTGGTCTCGTGTATCAGACTTGCGAAAATTTTGATGGTTTCTCAACCATTCTTTAACTTCAAACTCCCATATCTCGCGAACGGATTGACGAACTCGAGAAATTCCTGTTGCATATGAAAGCAGAAACTCGCCCGATTACAACCGTATGTGTATTTTTGCCCTAGGAAATAGTTGTTATTGGTTTCGAGTATCAGACTTGCGAAAATTTTGATGGTTTCTCAACCATTCCTTAACTTCAAACTCCCATATCTCACGAACGGATTGACGAACTCGAGAAATTCCTGCTGCATCTGAAAGCAGAAACCCGCCGGATTACAGCGGTATGTGTATTTTTTCCCTAGGCCATAGTAGTTATTGGTCTCGTGTATCAGACTTGCGAAAATTTTGATGGTTTCTCAACCATTCTTTAACTTCAAACTCCCATATCTCGCGAACGGATTGACGAACTCGAGAAATTCCTGTTGCATATGAAAGCAGAAACTCGCTCGATTACAACGGTGTGTGTATTTTTGCCCTAAGCCATAGTTGTTATTGGTTTCGAGTATCAGACTTGCGAAAATTTTGATGGTTTCTCAACCATTCCTTAACCTCAAACTCCCATATCTCGCGAACGGATTGACGAACACGAGAAATTCCTGTTTCATCTGAAAGTAGAAACTCGCTCGATTAAAACGGTGTGTGTGCTTTTCCCCTACGCCATTCCAGTTATTGGTTTCGAGTATCAGACTTGCGAAAATTTTGATGGTTTCTCAACCATTCCTTAACTTCAAACTCCCATATCTCGCGAACGGATTGACGAACTCGAGAAATTCCTGTTGCATATGAAAGCAGATACTCGCCCGTTTACTAGGGTATATGTATTTTTCCCCTAGGCCATTGTAGTTATTGGTTTCGAGGGTCAGACTTGCGAAAATTTTGATGGATTCTCAGCCATTCCTTATCTTCAAACCCCCATATCTCGCGAACGGATTGACGAACTCGAGAAAGTCCTGCTGCATCTGAAAGCAGAAACCCGCCGGACTACAGCGGTATGTGTATTTTTGCCCTAGGCCATAGTAGTTATTGGTCTCGAGTATCAGACTTGCAAAAATTTTGATGGTTTCTCAAGCATTCCTTAACTTCAAACTTCCATATCTCCCGAACGGATTGACAAACTCGAGAAATTCCTGTTGCATCTGAAAGCAGAGACTCGCCCGATTGCAACGGTATGTGCATTTTTGCCCTGTGCCATAGTATTAGGTGGACCGGAAAGTAATGTCGTTTCTGCGCATGTCACTATTTGATTGTCATTTGTCAGCTCATTGTGTACATTAAAGTCGTAGCAAAGACATTCTGAGGTTATAGTGACTTGTTTAGTTGTAAATAATTAAATTTAAAATTTTTCTTTACAATTTTGGGTGAAATGGCCAGCCAAATACCAGAAGAGGTACATATCCGGCATTGCATGCTTTTTGAGTTTCGCAAGGGTAGTAACGCAACAGTTGCTACCAAAAACATTTGCGATGTTTATCCAAATGCATTAGACGTTCGTAAATGCCAAAGGTGGTTTTCCAAGTTCAAATCCGGTAATTTTGATCTTTCCGACTCGTATCGATCAGGAAGACCAACAACGTTAGACAATGACGTGTTAAGTGCGGAAGTGGAAGCAAATCCGTGTCAGACAATCGAGGAATTGTCAAACAGTCTTAACCAACCTTGGTCGACCATCCAAGAACATTTGCAGCAGATTGGGAAAGTAAGCAGAGCAGGTGTTTGGGTCCCGCATAATCTGTCCGAAGAGAACAAGGCTAACCGATCCACCACATGCAACTTATTGCTTCAACGGCACAATACAGAAGCGTTTTTTGATCGCTTGATCACCGGAGATGAAAAGTGGGTTCTTTATGATAATCCAAAACGCAAAAGGCAGTGGCTCTCTCCAAATGAATCGCCACAAAGTACTGCTAAGCCAGGTTTACACCCCAAAAAGGCCCTTTTGTGTGTTTGGTGGAGTATTCGCGGCGTTGTTCATTTTGAAGTGCTGAAACCTGGACAGAGTGTGAATGCAGACCTTTACTGTGAACAATTAGATCGTGTAAATAAATCTTTAATTGAAAAGTGGCCAGCGATTGTCAACAGAAAAGGCGTTATTCTGCAAGACGATAATGCAAGACCGCACTGCGCAAGACGAACCTTGGCAAAAATTAATGAATTGGGGTGGGAGGTACTGCCTCACCCACCATACTCGCCCGATGTTGCACCATCGGATTTCCATTTATTCCGATCGCTTCAACACTTTCTAAGTGGCAAAAGATTTGCAAATTTGGATGATATTCAAAATGCCATCTCTGTATATTTTGCTCAAAAACCAATTGATTTTATCGATCCGGCATTGAAAATTTGCACACTAGATGGCAAAAGGTTGTTGATAATGAGGGTGATTATATCATTGATCAAAAATAAAAACTCGTTAAAAATTTATGTATTTGAATTTAATGTCGGGAAAGGACATTACTTTCCGGCCCCGCTAATAGTTATTGGTTTCGAGTATCAGACTTGCGAAAATTTTGATGGTTTCTCAAGCATTCCTTAAATTCAAACTCCCATATCTCCCGAACGGACTGACGAACTCCAGAAATTCCTGTTGCATCTGAAAGTAGAAACTCGCCCGAATGCAATGGTGTTTGTACTTTCCCCCAAGGCCATTCCAGTTAATGGTTTCGAGTATCAGACCAGCGAAAATTTTGATGGTTTCTCAACCAATCCTTAACTTCAAACTCCCATATCTCGCGAACGGATTGACGAACTCGAGATATTCCTGTTGCATCTGAAAATAGTAACTCGCCCGATTACAATGGTGTGTGTGCTTTTCCCCTAGGCCATTCCAGTTATAGGTTTCGAGTATCAGACCAGCGAAAATTTTGATGGTTTCTCAACCATTCCTTAACTTCAAACTCCCATATCTCGCGAACGGATTGACGAACTCGAGATATTCCTGTTGCATCTGAAAGTAGAAAGTCGCCCGATTACAACGGTAGGTGTATTTTTGCCCTAGGCAATAGTAGTTATTGTTTTCGAGTATCAGACTTGCGAAAATTTTGATGGTTTCTCAACTACTCCTTAACTTCAAACTCCAATATCTCGCGAACGGATTGACGAACTCGAGATATTCCTGTTGCATCTGAAAGTAGAAACTCGCCCGATTACAATGGTGTGTGTACTTTTCCCCTAGGCCATTTCAGTTATAGGTTTCGAGTATCAGACCAGCGAAAATTTTGATGGTTTCTCAACCATTCCTTAACTTCAAACTCCCATATCTCGCGAACGAATTGACGAACTCGAAATAATCCTGTTGCATCTGAAAGTAGAAAGTCGCCCGATTACAACGGTATGTGTGTTTTTGCCCTAGGCAATAGTTGTTATTTGTTTCGAGTATCAGACTTGCGGAATTTTGATGGTTTCTCAACCATTCCTTAACTTCAAACTCCCATATCTCGCGAACGGATTGACGAACTCGAGATATTCCTGTTGCATCTGAAAGCAGAAGCTCGCCCGATTACAACGATATGTGTATTTTTGCCCTAGGCAATAGCAGTTATTGGTTTCGAGTATCAGACTTGCGAAAATTTTGATAATTTCACAATCATTCCTTAACTTCAGACTCCCATATCTCGCGAACGGATTGACGACCTCGAGAAATTCCTGTTGCATCTGAAAGGAGAAAGTCGCCCGATTACAACGGAATGTGTATTTTTGCCCTAGGCAATAGTAGTTATTGGTTTCGAGTATCAGACTTGCGAAAATATAGATGGTTTCTCAACCATTCCTTAACTTCAAACTCCCATATCTCGCGAACGGATTGACGAACTCGAGATATTCCTGTTGCATCTGAAAGTAGAAACTCGCCCGATTACAATGGTGTGTGTACTTTTCCCCTAGGCCATTCCAGTTATAGGTTTCGAGTATCAGACCAGCGAAAATTTTGATGGTTTCTCAACCATTCCTTAACCTCAAACTCCCATATCTCACGAACGGATTGACGAACTCGAGAAATTCCAGCTGCATCTGAAAGCAGAAACCCGCCGGATTACAGCGGTATGTGTATTTTTGCCCTAGGAAATAGTAGTTATTGGTCTCGAGTATCAGACTTGCGAAAATTTTGATGGTGTCTCAACCATTCCTTATCTTCAAACCCCCATATCTCGCGAACGGATAGACGAACTCTAGAAATTCCTGTCGCATGTGAAAGTAGAAACTCGCCCGATTACAACGGTATGTGTATTTTTCCCCTAGGCCAATGTAGTTATTGGTTTCTAGTATCAGGCTTGCGAAAATTTTGTTGGTTTCTCAACCATTCCTTAACTTCAAACTCCAATATCTCGCGAACGGATTGACGAACTCGAGAAATTCCTGTTGCATCTGAAAGTAGAAACTCGCCCGAATGCAATGATGTGTGTACTTTTCCCCTAGGCCATTCCAGTTATTGGTTTCGAGTATCAGACTTGCGAAAATTTTGATGGTTTCTCAACCATTCCTTAACGTCAAACTCCCATATCTCGCGAACGGATTGACGATCTCGAGAAATTCCTGTTGCATATGAAAGCAGATACTCGCCCGTTTACTAGGGTATATGTATTTTTCCCCTAGGCCATTGTAGTTATTGGTTTCGAGGGTCAGACTTGCGAAAATTTTGATGGATTCTCAGCCATTCCTTATCTTCAAACCCCCATATCTCGCGAACGGATTGACGAACTCGAGAAAGTCCTGCTGCACCTGAAAACAGAAACCCGCCCGATTACAGCGGTGTGTGTACTTTTCCCCTCAGCCATTCCAGTTATTGGTTTCGAGTATCAGACCTTGCGAAAATTTTGATGGTTTCTCAGCCATTCCTTAACTTCAAACTTCCATATCTCGCGAACGGATTGACGAACTCGAGAAATTCCTGTTGCATATGTAAGCACAAACTCGCCCGATTACAACGGTATGTGTATTTTTGCCCTAGGAAATAGTAGTAATTGGTCTCGAGTATCAGACTTGCGAAAATTTTGATGGTTTCTCAAGCATTCCTTAACTTCAAACTCCCATATCTCCCGAACGGATTGACGAACTCGAGAAATTCCTGTTGCATCTGAAAGCAGAAACTCGCCCGATTGCAATGGTGTCTGTTCTTTTACCCTAGGCCATTCCAGTTATTGGTTTCGAGTATCAGACTTGCGAAAATTTTGATGGTTTCTCAGCCATTCCTTAACTTCAAACTTCCATATCTCGCGAACGGATTGACGAACTCGAGAAATTCCTGTTGCATATGAAAGCACAAACTCGCCCGATTACAACGGTTTGTGTATTTTTGCCCTAGGAAATAGTTGTTATTGGTTTCGAGTATCAGACTTGCGAAAATTTTGATGGTTTCTCAACCATTCATTAACTTCAAACTCCCATATCTCACGAACGGATTGACGAACTCGAGAAATTCCTGCTGCATCTGAAAGCAGAAACCCGCCGGATTACAGCGGTATGTGTATTTTTTCCTAGGCCATAGTAGTTATTGGTCTCGTGTATCAGACTTGCGAAAATTTTGATGGTTCTCAACCAGTCTTTAACTTCAAACTCCCATATCTCGCGAACGGATTGACGAACTCGAGAAATTCCTGTTGCATCTGAAAGTAGAAACTCGCCCGATTACAGTGGTGTGTGTACTTTTCCCCAAGGCCACTGCAGTTATTGGTTTCGAGTACCAGACCAGCGAAAATTTTGGTGGTTTCTCAACCATTCCTTAACTTCAAAACTCCCATATCTCGCGAACGGATTGACGAACTCGAGATATTCCTGTTGCATTAGAAAATAGAAACTCGCCCGATTACAATGGTGTGTGTACATTTCCCCTAGGCCATTCCAGTTATTGGTTTCGAGTATCAGACTTGCGAAAATTTTGACGGTTTCTCAACCATTCTTTAACGTCAAACCCCAATATCTCGCGAACGGATTGACGAATTCGAGAAATTCTGTTGCATATGAAAGCAGAAACTCGCCCGATTACAACGGTATGTGTATTTTGCCCTACGAAATAGTTGTTATTGGTTTCGAGTATCAGACTTGCGAAAATTTTGATGGTTTCTCAACCATTCCTTAACTTCAAACTCCCATATCTCACGAACGGATTGACGAACTCGAGAAATTCCTGCTGCATCTGAAAGCAGAAACCCGCCGGATTACAGCGGTATGTGTATTTTTTCCCTAGGCCATAGTAGTTATTGGTCTCGTGTATCAGACTTGCGAAAATTTTGATGGTTTCTCAACCAGTCTTTAACTTCGAACTCCCATATCTCGCGAACGGAATGACGAACTCGAGAAATTCCTGTTGCATCTGAAAGTAGAAACTCGCCCGATTACAATGGTGTGTGTACTTTTCCCCAAGGCCACTGCAGTTATTGGTTTCGAGTACCAGACCAGCGAAATTTTGGTGGTTTCTCAACCATTCCTTAACTTCAAACTCCCATATCTCGCGAACAGATTGACGAACTCGAGAAATTCCTGTTGCGTATGAAAGCACAAACTCGCCGATTACAACAGTATGTGTATTTTTGCCCTAGGAAATAGTAGTTATTGGTCTCGAGTATCAGACTTGCGAAATTTTTGATGGTGTCTCAACCATTCCTTATCTTCAAACCCCCATATCTCGCGAACGGATTGACGAACTCTAGAAATTCCTGTTGCATGTGAAAGTAGAAACTCGCCCGATTACAACGGTATGTGTATTTTTCCCCTAGGCCAATGTAGTTATTGGTTTCTAGTATCAGGCTTGCGAAAATTTGTTGGTTTCTCAACCATCTCCTTAACTTCAAACTCCAATATCTCGCGAACGGATTGACGAACTCGAGAAATTCCTGTTGCCATCTGAAAGTAGAAACTCGCCCGAATGCAATGGTGTGTGTACTTTTCCCCTAGGCCATTCCAGTTATTGGTTTCGAGTATCAGACTTTCGAAAATTTTGATGGTTTCTCAACCATTCCTTAACTTCAAACTCCCATATCTCGCGAACGGATTGACGAATTCGAGAAATTCCTGTTGCATATGAAGCAGATACTCGCCCGTTTACTAGGGTTTTATGAATTTTTCCCCTAGGCCATTGTAGTTATTGGTTTCGAGGGTCAGACTTGCGAAAATTTTGATGGATTCTCAGCCATTCCTTATCTTCAAACCCCCATATCTCGCGAACGGATTGACGAACTCGAGAAAGTCCTGCTGCACCTGAAAACAGAAACCCGCCCGATTACAGCGGTGTGTGTACTTTTCCCCTCAGCCATTCCAGTTATTGGTTTCGAGTATCAGACTTGCGAAAATTTTGATGGTTTCTCAACCATTCCTTAACTTCAAACTCCCATATCTCGCGAACGGATTGACGAACTCGAGATATTCCTGTTGCATCTGAAAATAGAAACTCGCCCGATTACAATGGTGTGTGTACATTTCCCCTAGGCCATTCCAGTTATTGGTTTCGAGTATCAGACTTGCGAAAATTTTGACGGTTTCTCAACCATTCTTTAACGTCAAACCCCAATATCTCGCGAACGGATTGACGAATTCGAGAAATTCCTGTTGCATATGAAAGCAGAAACTCGCCCGATTACAACGGTATGTGTATTTTTGCCCTACGAAATAGTTGTTATTGGTTTCGAGTATCAGACTTGCGAAAATTTTGATGGTTTCTCAACCATTCCTTAACTTCAAACTCCCATATCTCACGAACGGATTGACGAGAGAAATTCCTGCTGCATCTGAAAGCAGAAACCCGCCGGATTACAGCGGTATGTGTATTTTTTCCCTAGGCCATAGTAGTTATTGGTCTCGTGTATCAGACTTGCGAAAATTTTGATGGTTTCTCAACCAGTCTTTAACTTCGAACTCCCATATCTCGCGAACGGAATGACGAACTCGAGAAATTCCTGTTGCATCTGAAAGTAGAAACTCGCCCGATTACAATGGTGTGTGTACTTTTCCCCAAGGCCACTGCAGTTATTGGTTTCGAGTACCAGACCAGCGAAAATTTTGGTGGTTTCTCAACCATTCCTTAACTTCAAACTCCCATATCTCGCGAACAGATTGACGAACTCGAGAAATTCCTGTTGCGTATGAAAGCACAAACTCGCCCGATTACAACAGTATGTGTATTTTTGCCCTAGGAAATAGTAGTTATTGGTCTCGAGTATCAGACTTGCGAAAATTTTGATGGTGTCTCAACCATTCCTTATCTTCAAACCCCCATATCTCGCGAACGGATTGACGAACTCTAGAAATTCCTGTTGCATGTGAAAGTAGAAACTCGCCCGATTACAACGGTATGTGTATTTTTCCCCTAGGCCAATGTAGTTATTGGTTTCTAGTATCAGGCTTGCGAAAATTTTGTTGGTTTCTCAACCATTCCTTAACTTCAAACTCCAATATCTCGCGAACGGATTGACGAACTCGAGAAATTCCTGTTGCATCTGAAAGTAGAAACTCGCCCGAATGCAATGGTGTGTGTACTTTTCCCCTAGGCCATTCCAGTTATTGGTTTCGAGTATCAGACTTTCGAAAATTTTGATGGTTTCTCAACCATTCCTTAACTTCAAACTCCCATATCTCGCGAACGGATTGACGAACTCGAGAAATTCCTGTTGCATATGAAAGCAGATACTCGCCCGTTTACTAGGGTATATGAATTTTTCCCCTAGGCCATTGTAGTTATTGGTTTCGAGGGTCAGACTTGCGAAAATTTTGATGGATTCTCAGCCATTCCTTATCTTCAAACCCCCATATCTCGCGAACGGATTGACGAACTCGAGAAAGTCCTGCTGCACCTGAAAACAGAAACCCGCCCGATTACAGCGGTGTGTGTACTTTTCCCCTCAGCCATTCCAGTTATTGGTTTCGAGTATCAGACTTGCGAAAATTTTGATGGTTTCTCAACCATTCCTTAACTTCAAACTCCCATATCTCGCGAACGGATTGACGAACTCGAGATATTCCTGTTGCATCTGAAAATAGAAACTCGCCCGATTACAATGGTGTGTGTACTTTTCCCCTAGGCCATTCCAGTTATTGGTTTCGAGTATCAGACTTGCGAAAATTTTGATGGTTTCTCAGCCATTCCTTAACTTCAAACTTCCATATCTCGCGAACGGATTGACGAACTCGAGAAATTCCTGTTGCATATGAAAGCACAAACTCGCCCGATTACAACGGTATGTGTATTTTTGCCCTAGGAAATAGTAGTAATTGGTCTCGAGTATCAGACTTGCGAAAATTTTGATGGTTTCTCAAGCATTCCTTAACTTCAAACTCCCATATCTCCCGAACGGATTGACGAACTCGAGAAATTCCTGTTGCATCTGAAAGCAGAAACTCGCCCGATTGCAATGGTGTCTGTTCTTTTACCCTAGGCCATTCCAGTTATAGGTTTCGAGTATCAGACCAGCGAAAATTTTGATGGTTTCTCAAACATTCCGTAACTTCAAACTTCCATATCTCGCGAACGGATTGACGAACTCGAGAAATTCCTGTTGCATATGAAAGCACAAACTCGCCCGATTACAACGGTATGTGTATCTTTGCCCTAGGAAATAGTAGTTAGTGGTCTCGAGTATCAGACTTGCGAAAATTTTGATGGTGTCTCAACCATTCCTTATCTTCAAACCCCCATATCTCGCGAACGGATTGACGATCTCAAGAAAGTCCTGCTGCATCTGAAAGCAGAAACCCGCCGGATTACAGAGGTATGTGTATTTTTGCCCTAGGCCATAGTAGTTATTGGTCTCGTGTATCAGACTTGCGAAAATTTTGATGGTTTCTCAACCATTCCTTAACCTCAAACTCCATATCTCGCGAACGGATTGACGAACTCGAGAGATTCCTGTTGCATCTGGAAGTAGAAACTCGCCCGATTACAACGGTATGTGTATTTTTCCCCTAGGCAATAGTAGTTATTGGTTTCGAGTATCAGACTTGCGAACATTTTGATGGTTTCTCAACGATTCCTTAACTTCCGACTCCCATATTTCACGAGCGGATTGACGAACTCGAGAATTCCTGTTGCATCTGAAAATAGAAACTCGCCCGATTACAATGGTGTGTGTACTTTTCCCCTAGGCCATTCCAGTTATTGGTTTCGAGTATCAGCTTGCGAAAATTTTGACGGTTTCTAAACCATTCCTTAACTTCAAACTCCCATATCTCGCGAACGGATTGACGAACTCGAGATATTCCTGTTGCATCTGAAAATAGAAACTCGCCCGATTACAATGGTGTGTGTACTTTTCCCTAGGCCATTCCAGTTATTGGTTTCGAGTATCAGACTTGCGAAAATTTTGACGGTTTCTCAACCATTCCTTAACCTCAAACTCCCATATCTCGCGAACGGATTGACGAACTCGAGAAATTCCTGCTGCATCTGAAAGCAGAAACCCGCCGGATTACAGCGGTATGTGTATTTTTTCCCTAGGCCATAGTAGTTATTGGTCTCGTGTATCAGACTTGCGAAAATTTTGATGGTTTCTCAACCAGTCTTTAACTTCGAACTCCCATATCTCGCGAACGGATTGACGAACTCGAGAAATTCCTGTTGCATCTGAAAGTAGAAACTCGCCCGATTACAATGGTGTGTGTACTTTTCCCCAAGGCCACTGCAGTTATTGGTTTCGAGTACCAGACCAGCGAAAATTTTGGTGGTTTCTCAACCATTCCTTAACTTCAAACTCCCATATCTCGCGAACAGATTGACGAACTCGAGAAATTCCTGTTGCGTATGAAAGCACAAACTCGCCCGATTACAACAGTATGTGTATTTTTGCCCTAGGAAATAGTAGTTATTGGTCTCGAGTATCAGACTTGCGAAAATTTTGATGGTGTCTCAACCATTCCTTATCTTCAAACCCCCATATCTCGCGAACGGATTGACGAACTCTAGAAATTCCTGTTGCATGTGAAAGTAGAAACTCGCCCGATTACAACGGTATGTGTATTTTTCCCCTAGGCCAATGTAGTTATTGGTTTCTAGTATCAGGCTTGCGAAAATTTTGTTGGTTTCTCAACCATTCCTTAACTTCAAACTCCAATATCTCGCGAACGGATTGACGAACTCGAGAAATTCCTGTTGCATCTGAAAGTAGAAACTCGCCCGAATGCAATGGTGTGTGGTACTTTTCCCCTAGGCCATTCCAGTTATTGGTCTCGAGTATCAGACTTGCGAAAATTTTGATGGTGTCTCAACCATTCCTTATCTTCAAACCCCCATATCTCGCGAACGGATTGACGAACTCTAGAAATTCCTGTTGCATGTGAAAGTAGAAACTCGCCCGATTACAACGGTATGTGTATTTTTTCCTAGGCCATAGTAGTTATTGGTCTCGTGTATCAGACTTGCGAAAATTTTGATGGTTTCTCAACCAGTCTTTAACTTCGAACTCCCATATCTCGCGAACGGATTGACGAACTCGAGAAATTCCTGTTGCATATGAAAGCAGATACTCGCCCGTTTACTAGGGTATATGTATTTTTCCCCTAGGCCATTGTTGTTATTGGTTTCGAGGGTCAGACTTGCGAAAATTTTGATGGATTCTCAGCCATTCCTTATCTTCAAACCCCCATATCTCGCGAACGGATTGACGAACTCGAGAAAGTCCTGCTGCACCTGAAAACAGAAACCCGCCCGATTACAGCGGTGTGTGTACTTTTCCCCTCAGCCATTCCAGTTATTGGTTTCGAGTATCAGACTTGCGAAAATTTTGATGGTTTCTCAACCATTCCTTAACTTCAAACTTCCATATCTCGCGAACGGATTGACGAACTCGAGATATTCCTGTTGCATCTGAAAATAGAAACTCGCCCGATTACAATGGTGTGTGTACTTTTCCCCTAGGCCATTCCAGTTATTGGTTTCGAGTATCAGACTTGCGAAAATTTTGATGGTTTCTCAGCCATTCCTTAACTTCAAACTTCCATATCTCGCGAACGGATTGACGAACTCGAGAAATTCCTGTTGCATATGAAAGCACAAACTCGCCCGATTACAACGGTATGTGTATCTTTGCCCTAGGAAATAGTAGTAATTGGTCTCGAGTATCAGACTTGCGAAAATTTTGATGGTTTCTCAAGCATTCCTTAACTTCAAACTCCCATATCTCCCGAACGGATTGACGAACTCGAGAAGTTCCTGTTGCATCTGAAAGCAGAAACTCGCCCGATTGCAATGGTGTCTGTTCTTTTACCCTAGGCCATTCCAGTTATAGGTTTCGAGTATCAGACCAGCGAAAATTTTGAAGGTTTCTCAAACATTCCGTAACTTCAAACTTCCATATCTCGCGAACGGATTGACGAACTCGAGAAATTCCTGTTGCATATGAAAGCACAAACTCGCCCGATTACAACGGTATGTGTATCTTTGCCCTAGGAAATAGTAGTTAGTGGTCTCGAGTATCAGACTTGCGAAAATTTTGATGGTGTCTCAACCATTCCTTATCTTCAAACCCCCATATCTCGCGAACGGATTGACGATCTCAAGAACGTCCTGCTGCATCTGAAAGCAGAAACCCGCCGGATTACAGAGGTATGTGTATTTTTGCCCTAGGCCATAGTAGTTATTGGTCTCGTGTATCAGACTTGCGAAAATTTTGATGGTTTCTCAACCATTCCTTAACTTCAAACTCCCATATCTCGCGAACGGATTGACGAACTCGAGAAATTCCTGTTGCATATGAAAGCAAAAACTCGCCCGATTACAACGGTATGTGTATCTTTGCCCTAGGAAATAGTAGTTACTGGTCTCGAGTATCAGACTTGCGAATATTTTGATGGTGTCTAAACCATTCTTTATCTTCAAACCCCCATATCTCGCGAACGGATTGACGATCTGGAGAAAGTCCTGCTGCATCTGAAAGCAGAAACCCGCCGGATTACAGCGGTATGTGTATTTTTGCCCTAGGCCATAGTAGTTATTGGTCTCGTGTATCAGACTTGCGAAAATTTTGATGGTTTCTCAACCATTCCTTAACCTCAAACTCCCATATCTCGCGAACGGATTGACGAACTCGAGAGATTCCTGTTGCATCTGGAAGTAGAAACTCGCCCGATTACAACGGTATGTGTATTTTTCCCCTAGGCAATAGTAGTTATTGGTTTCGAGTATCAGACTTGCGAACATTTTGATGGTTTCTCAACGATTCCTTAACTTCCGACTCCCATATTTCACGAGCGGATTGACGAACTCGAGAAATTCCTGTTGCATCTGAAAATAGAAACTCGCCCGATTACAATGGTGTGTGTACTTTTCCCCTAGGCCATTCCAGTTATTGGTTTCGAGTATCAGACTTGCGAAAATTTTGACGGTTTCTAAACCATTCCTTAACTTCAAACTCCCATATCTCGCGAACGGATTGACGAACTCGAGATATTCCTGTTGCATCTGAAAATAGAAACTCGCCCGATTACAATGGTGTGTGTACTTTTCCCCTAGGCCATTCCAGTTATTGGTTTCGAGTATCAGACTTGCGAAAATTTTGACGGTTTCTCAACCATTCCTTAACCTCAAACTCCCATATCTCGCGAACGGATTGACGAACTCGAGAAATTCCTGCTGCATCTGAAAGCAGAAACCCGCCGGATTACAGCGGTATGTGTATTTTTTCCCTATGCCATAGTAGTTATTGGTCTCGTGTATCAGACTTGCGAAAATTTTGATGGTTTCTCAACCAGTCTTTAACTTCAAACTCCCATATCTCGCGAACGGATTGACGAACTCGAGAAATTCCTGTTGCATAGGAAAGCACAAACTCGCCCGATTACAACGGTATGTGTATTTTTGCCCTAGGAAATAGTTGTTATTGGTTTCGAGTATCAGACTTGCGAAAATTTTGATGGTTTCTCAACCATTCCTTAACTTCAAACTCCCATATCTCACGAACGGATTGACGAACTCGAGAAATTCCTGCTGCATCTGAAAGCAGAAACCCGCCGGATTACAGCGGTATGTGTATTTTTGCCCTATGCCATAGTAGTTATTGGTCTCGTGTATCAGACTTGCGAAAATTTTGATGGTTTCTCAACCATTCCTTAACCTCAAACTCCCATATCTCGCGAACGGATTGACGAACTCGAGAGATTCCTGTTGCATATGAAAGCAGAAACTCGCCCGATTACAACGGTATGTGTATTTTTGCCCTAGGAAATAGTTGTTATTGGTTTCGAGTATCAGACTTGCGAAAATTTTGATGGTTTCTCAACCATTCCTTAACTTCAAACTCCCATATCTCACGAACGGATTGACGAACTCGAGAAATTCCTGCTGCATCTGAAAGCAGAAACCCGCCGGATTACAGCGGTATGTGTATTTTTTCCCTAGGCCATAGTAGTTATTGGTCTCGTGTATCAGACTTGC
This sequence comes from Ptiloglossa arizonensis, assembly GCF_051014685.1. Lineage (NCBI taxonomy): Eukaryota > Metazoa > Arthropoda > Insecta > Hymenoptera > Colletidae > Ptiloglossa > Ptiloglossa arizonensis. The sequence goes on along the minus strand of NW_027478780.1, from coordinate 34,269 downwards.
GAAAATTTTGATGGTTTCTCAACCAGTCTTTAACTTCAAACTCCCATATCTCGCGAACGGATTGACGAACTCGAGAAATTCCTGTTGCATCTGAAAGTAGAATCTCGCCCGATTACAATGGTGTGTGTACTTTTCCCCAAGGCCACTGCAGTTATTGGTTTCGAGTACCAGACCAGCGAAAATTTTGGTGGTTTCTCAACCATTCCTTAACTTCAAACTCCCATATCTCGCGAACGGATTGACGAACTCGAGATATTCCTGTTGCATCTGAAAATAGAAACTCGCCCGATTACAATGGTGTGTGTACATTTCCCCTAGGCCATTCCAGTTATTGGTTTCGAGTATCAGACTTGCGAAAATTTTGACGGTTTCTCAACCATTCCTTAACTTCAAACTCCCATATCTCGCGAACGGATTGACGAACTCGAGAAATTCCTGTTGCATATGAAAGCAGATACTCGCCCGTTTACTAAGGTATATGTATTTTTCCCCTAGGCCATTGTAGTTATTGGTTTCGAGGGTCAGACTTGCGAAAATTTTGATGGATTCTCAGCCATTCCTTATCTTCAAACCCCCATATCACGCGAACGGATTGACGAACTCGAGAAAGTCCTGCTGCACCTGAAAACAGAAACCCGCCCGATTACAGCGGTGTGTGTATTTTTGCCCAAGGTCATAGTAGTTATTGGTCTCGAGTATCAGACTTGCGAAAATTTTGATGGTATCTCAAACATTCCGTAACTTCAAACTTCCATATCTCGCGAACGGATTGACGAACTCGAGAAATTCCTGTTGCATATGAAAGCACAAACTCGCCCGATTACAACGGTATGTGTATTTTTGCCCTAGGAAATAGTAGTTATTGGTCTCGAGTATCAGACTTGCCAAAATTTTGATGGTTTCTCAAGCATTCCTTAACTTCAAACTCCCATATCTCCCGAACGGATTGACGAACTCGAGAAATTCCTGTGCATCTGAAAGCAGAAACTCGCCCGATTGCAATGGTGTCTGTTCTTTTACCCTAGGCCATTCCAGTTATAGGTTTCGAGTATCAGACCATCGAAAATTTTGATGGTTTCTCAAACATTCCTTAACTTCAAACTTCCATATCTCGCGAACGGATTGACGAACTCGAGAAATTCCTGTTGCATATGAAAGCACAAACTCGCCCGATTACAACGGTATGTGTATTTTTGCCCTAGGAAATAGTAGTTATTGGTCTCCAGTATCAGACTTGCGAAAATTTTGATGGTTTCTCAAGCATTCCTTAACTTCAAACTTCCATATCTCGCGAACGGATTGACGAACTCGAGAAATTCCTGTTGCATATGAAAGCACAAACCCGCCGGATTACAGCGGCATGTGTATTTTTGCCCTAGGCCATATTAGTTATTGGTCTCGTGTATCAGACTTGCGAAAATTTTGAAGGTTTCTCAACCAGTCTTTAACTTCAAACTCCCATATCTCGCGAACGGATTGACGAACTCGAGAAATTCCTGTTGCATCTGAAAGTAGAAACTCGCCCGATTAAAACGGTGTGTGTACTTTTCCCCAAGGCCACTCCAGTTATTGGTTTCGAGTACCAGACCAGCGAAAATTTTGATGGTTTCTCAACCATTCCTTAACTTCGAACTCCCATATCTCGCGAACGGATTGACGAACTCGAGAAATTCCTGTTGCATATGAAAGCAGATACTCGCCCGTTTACTAGGGTATATGTTTTTTTCCCCTAGGCCATTGTAGTTATTGATTTCGAGGGTCAGACTTGCGAAAATTTTGATGGATTCTCAGCCATTCCTTATATTCAAACACCCATATCTCGCGAACGGATTGACGAACTCGAGAAAGTCCTGCTGCACCTGAAAACAGAAACCCGCCCGATTACACCGGTGTGTGTATTTTTGCCCAAGGAAATAGTAGTTATTGGTCTCGAGTATCAGACTTGCGAAAATTTTGATGGTTTCTCAAACATTCCGTAACTTCAAACTTCCATATCTCGCGAACGGATTGACGAACTCGAGAAATTCCTGTTGCATATGAAAGCACAAACTCGCCCTATTACAACGGTATGTGTATTTTTGCCCTAGGAAATAGTAGTTATTGGTCTCGAGTATCAGACTTGCGAAAATTTTGATGGTTTCTCAAGCATTCCTTAACTTCATACTCCCATATCTCCCGAACGGATTGACGAACTCGAGAAATTCCTGTTGCATCTGAAAGCAGAAACTCGCCCGATTGCAATGGTGTCTGTTCTTTTACCCTAGGCCATTCCAGTTATAGGTTTCGAGTATCAGACCAGCGAAAATTTTGATGGTTTCTCAAACATTCCTTAACTTCAAACTTCCATATCTCGCGAACGGATTGACGAACTCTAGAAATTCGTGTTGCATATGAAAGCACAAACTCGCCAGATTACAACGGTATCTGTATTTTTGCCCTAGGAAATAGTAGTTATTGGTCTCGAGTATCAGACTTGCGAAAATTTTGATGGTTTCTCAAGCATTCCTTAACTTCAAACTTCCATATCTCGCGAACGGATTGACGAACTCGAGAAATTCCTGTTGCATATGAAAGCACAAACCGGCCGGATTACAGCGGTATGTGTATTTTTGCCCTAGGCCATAGTAGTTATTGGTCTCGTGTATCAGACTTGCGAAAATTTTGAAGGTTGCTCAACCAGTCTTTAACTTCAAACTCCCATATCTCGCGAACGGATTGACGAACTCGAGAAATTCCTGTTGCATCTGAAAGTAGAAACTCGCCCGTTTAAAACGGTGTGTGTACTTTTCCCCAAGGCCACTCCAGTTATTGGTTTCGAGTACCAGACCAGCGAAAATTTTGATGGTTTCTCAACAATTCCTTAACTTCGAACTCCCATATCTCGCGAACGGATTGACGAACTCGAGAAATTCCTGTTGCATATGAAAGCAGATACTCGCCCGTTTACTAGGGTATATGTATTTTTCCCCTAGGCCATTGTAGTTATTGGTTTCGAGGGTCAGACTTGCGAAAATTTTGATGGATTCTCAGCCATTCCTTATCTTCAAACCCCCATATCTCGCGAACGGATTGTCGAACTCGAGAAAGTCCTGCTGCACCTGAAGACAGAAACCCGCCCGATTACACCGGTGTGTGTATTTTTGCCCAAGGCCATAGTAGTTATTGGTCTCGAGTATCAGACTTGCGCAAATTTTGATGGTTTCTCAAACATTCCGTAACTTCAAACTTCCATATCTCGCGAACGGATTGACGAACTCGAGGAATTCCTGTTGCATATGAAAGCACAAACTCGCCCGATTGCAACGGTATGTGTATTTTTGCCCTAGGAAATAGTAGTTATTGGTCTCGAGTATCAGACTTGCGAAAATTTTGAAGGTTTCTCAACCAGTCTTTAACTTCAAACTCCCATATCTCGCGAACGGATTGACGAACTCGAGAAATTCCTGTTGCATATGAAAGCAGAAACTCGCCCGATTACACCGGTGTGTGTATTTTTGCCCAAGGCCATAGTAGTTATTGGTCTCGAGTATCAGACTTGCGAAAATTTTGATGGTTTCTCAAACATTCCGTAACTTCAAACTTCCATATCTCGCGAACGGATTGACGAACTCGAGAAATTCCTGTTGCATATGAAAATAGAAACCCGCCGGATTACAGCGGTATGTGTATTTTTTCCCTAGGCCATAGTAGTTATTGGTCTCGTGTACCAGACTTGCGAAAATTTTGATGGTTTCTCAACCAGTCTTTAACTTCAAACTCCCATATCTCGCGAACGGATTGACGAACTCGAGAAATTCCTGTTGCATATGAAAGCACAAACTCGCCCGATTACAACGGTATGTGTATTTTTGCCCTAGGAAATAGTTGTTATTGGTTTCGAGTATCAGACTTGCGAAAATTTTGATGGTTTCTCAACCATTCCTTAACTTCAAACTCCCATATCTCACGAAAGGATTGACGAACTCGAGAAATTCCTGCTGCATCTGAAAGCAGAAACCCGCCAGATTACAGCGGTATGTGTATTTTTGCCCTATGCCATAGTAGTTATTGGTCTCGTGTATCAGACTTGCGAAAATTTTGATGGTTTCTCAACCATTCCTTAACCTCAAACTCCCATATCTCGCGAACGGATTGACGAACTCGAGAAATTCCTGTTGCATCTGAAAGTAGAAACTCGCCCGATTAAAACGGTGTGTGTACTTTTCCCCAAGGCCACTCCAGTTATTGGTTTCGAGTACCAGACCAGCGAAAATTTTGATGGTTTCTCAACCATTCCTTAACTTCGAACTCCCATATCTCGCGAACGGATTGACGTACTCGAGAAATTCCTGTTGCATATGAAAGCAGATACTCGCCCGTTTACTAGGGTATATGTATTTTTCCCCTACGCCATTGTAGTTATTGGTTTCGAGGGTCAGACTTGCGAAAATTTTGATGGTTTCTCAACCATTCCTTATCTTCAAACCCCCATATCTCGCGAACGGATTGACGAACTCGAGAAAGTCCTGCTGCATCTGAAAGCAGAAACCCGCCGGATTACAGCGGTATGTGTATTTTTGCCCTAGGCCATAGTAGTTATTGGTCTCGTGTATCAGACTTGCGAAAATTTTGATGGTTTCTCAACCATTCTTTAACTTCATACTCCCATATCTCGCGAACGGATTGACGAACTCGAGAAATTCCTGTTGCATATGAAAGCAGAAACTCGCCCGATTACAACCGTATATGTATTTTTGCCCTAGGAAATAGTTGTTATTGGTTTCGAGTATCAGACTTGCGAAAATTTTGATGGTTTCTCAACCATTCCTTAACTTCAAACTCCCATATCTCACGAACGGATTGACGAACTCGAGAAATTCCTGCTGCATCTGAAAGCAGAAACCCGCCGGATTACAGCGGTATGTGTATTTTTTCCCTAGGCCATAGTAGTTATTGGTCTCGTGTATCAGACTTGCGAAAATTTTGATGGTTTCTCAACCAGTCTTTAACTTCAAACTCCCATATCTCGCGAACGGATTGACGAACTCGAGAAATTCCTGTTGCATCTGAAAGTAGAAACTCGCCCGATTACAATGGTGTGTGTACTTTTTCCCAAGGCCACTGCAGTTATTGGTTTCGAGTACCAGACCAGCGAAAATTTTGGTGGTTTCTCAACCATTCCTTAACTTCAAACTCCCATATCTCGCGAACGGATTGACGAACTCGAGATATTCCTGTTGCATCTGAAAATAGAAACTCGCCCGATTAAAACGGTGTGTGTACTTTTCCCCAAGGCCACTCCAGTTATTGGTTTCGAGTACCAGACCAGCGAAAATTTTGATGGTTTCTCAACCATTCCTTAACTTCGAACTCCCATATCTCGCGAACCGATTGACGAACTCGAGAAATTCCTGTTGCATATGAAAGCAGATACTCGCCCGTTTACTAGGGTATATGTATTTTTCCCCTAGGCCATTGTAGTTATTGGTTTCGAGGGTCAGACTTGGGAAAATTTTGATGGATTCTCAGCCATTCCTTATCTTCAAACACCCATATCTCGCGAACGGATTGACGAACTCGAGAAATTCCTGCTGCACCTGAAAACAGAAACCCGCCCGATTACACCGGTGTGTGTATTTTTGCCCAAGGCCATAGTAGTTATTGGTCTCGAGTATCAGACTTGCGAAAATTTTGATGGTTTCTCAAACATTCCGTAACTTCAAACTTCCATATCTCGCGAACGGATTGACGAACTCGAGAAATTCCTGTTGCATATGAAAGCACAAACTCGCCCGATTACAAAGGTATGTGTACTTTTGCCATAGGAAATAGTAGTTATTGGTCTCGAGTATCAGACTTGCGAAAATTTTGATGGTTTCTCAAGCATTCCTTAACTTCATGCTCCCATATCTCCCGAACGGATTGACGAACTCGAGAAATTCCTGTTGCATCTGAAAGCAGAAACTCGCCCGATTGCAATGGTGTCTGTTCTTTTACCCTAGGCCATTCCAGTTATAGGTTTCGAGTATCAGACCAGCGAAAATTTTGATGGTTTCTCAAACATTCCTTAACTTCAAACTTCCATATCTCGCGAACGGATTGACGAACTCGAGAAATTCCTGTTGCATCTGAAAGCAGAAACTCGCCCGATTGCAACGGTATGTGCATTTTTGCCCTGTGCCATAGTATTAGGTGGACCGGAAAGTAATGTCGTTTCTGCGCATGTCACTATTTGATTGTCATTTGTCAGCTCATTGTGTACATTAAAGTCGTAGCAAAGACATTCTGAGGTTATAGTGACTTGTTTAGTTGTAAATAATTAAATTTAAAATTTTTCTTTACCATTTTGGGTGAAATGGCCAGCCAAATACCAGAAGAGGTACATATCCGGCATTGCATGCTTTTTGAGTTTCGCAATGGTAGTAACGCAACAGTTGCTACCAAAAACATTTGCGATGTTTATCCAAATGCATTAGACGTTCGTAAATGCCAAAGGTGGTTTTCCAAGTTCAAATCCGGTAATTTTGATCTTTCCGACTCGTATCGATCAGGAAGACCAACAACGTTAGACAATGACGTGTTAAGTGCGGAAGTGGAAGCAAATCCGTGTCAGACAATCGAGGAATTGTCAAACAGTCTTAACCAACCTTGGTCGACCATCCAAGAACATTTGCAGCAGATTGGGAAAGTAAGCAGAGCAGGTGTTTGGGTCCCGCATAATCTGTCCGAAGAGAACAAGGCTAACCGATCCACCACATGCAACTTATTGCTTCAACGGCACAATACAGAAGCGTTTTTTGATCGCTTGATCACCGGAGATGAAAAGTGGGTTCTTTATGATAATCCAAAACGCAAAAGGCAGTGGCTCTCTCCAAATGAATCGCCACAAAGTACTGCTAAGCCAGGTTTACACCCCAAAAAGGCCCTTTTGTGTGTTTGGTGGAGTATTCGCGGCGTTGTTCATTTTGAAGTGCTGAAACCTGGACAGACTGTGAATGCAGACCTTTACTGTGAACAATTAGATCGTGTAAATAAATCTTTAATTGAAAAGTGGCCAGCGATTGTCAACAGAAAAGGCGTTATTCTGCAAGACGATAATGCAAGACCGCACTGCGCAAGACGAACCTTGGCAAAAATTAATGAATTGGGGTGGGAGGTACTGCCTCACCCACCATACTCGCCCGATGTTGCACCATCGGATTTCCATTTATTCCGATCGCTTCAACACTTTCTAAGTGGCAAAAGATTTGCAAATTTGGATGATATTCAAAATGCCATCTCTGTATATTTTGCTCAAAATCCAATTGATTTTTATCGATCCGACATTGAAAATTTGCACACTAGATGGCAAAAGGTTGTTGATAATGAGGGTGATTATATCATTGATTAAAAATAAAAACTCGTTAAAAATTTATGTATTTGAATTTAATGTCGGGAAACGACATTACTTTCCGGCCCCGCTAATAGTTATTGGTTTCGAGTATCAGACTTGCGAAAATTTTGATGGTTTCTCAAGCATTCCTTAAATTCAAACTCCCATATCTCCCGAACGGACTGACGAACTCCAGAAATTCCTGTTGCATCTGAAAGTAGAAACTCGCCCGAATGCAATGGTGTTTGTACTTTTCCCCTAGGCCATTCCAGTTAATGGTTTCGAGTATCAGACCAGCGAAAATTTTGATGGTTTCTCAACCATTCCTCAACATCAAACTCCCATATCTCGCGAACGGATTGACGAATTCGAGAGTTTCCTATTGCATCTGAAAGCTGAAACTCGCCCGATTACAATGGTGTGTGCACTTTTCCCCTAGGTCATTCCAGTTATTGGATTCGAGTATCAGACCAGCGAAAATTTTGTTGGTTCCTCAACCATTCCTTAAGTTCAAACTCCCACATCTCGCGAACGGATTGACGAATTCGAGAAATTCCTGTTGTATCTGATAGTAGAAACTCGCCCGATAACAATGCTTGTGTACTTTTCCCCTAGGCCACTCCAGTTATTGTTATCGAATATAAGACTTGCGAAAATTTTGATGGTTTCTCAACCATCTCTTAACTCCAAACTCCGATATTTCGCGAACGGATTGCCGAATCCGAATAATTTCTGTTGCATCTGACAGTAGAAACTCTCCCAATTACAAAGGTATGTGTATTTTTCCCCTAGGCCATTGTAGTTATTGGTTTCGAGTATCAGGCTCGCGGAAAATTTTGATGGTTTCTCAAACATTCCTTAACTTCAAACTGCCATATCTCGCGAAAGGATTGACGAACTCGAGAAATTCCTGTTGCATCTGAAAGCAGAAACTCGCCCGATTACAACGGTATGTGTATTTTTCCCCTAGGCCATAGTAGTTATGGGTTTCGAGTATCAGACTTGCGAAAATTTTGATGGTTTCTCAAGCATTCCTTAATTTCAAACTCCCATATCTCCCGAACGGACTGACGAACTGCAGAAATTCCTGTTGTATCTGAAAGTAGAAACTCGCCCGAATGCAATGGTGTTTGTACTTTTCCCCTAGGCCATTCCAGTTAATGGTTTCGAGTATCAGACCAGCGAAAATTTTGATGGTTTCTCAACCATTCCTCAACATCAAACTCCCATGTCTCGCGAACGGATTGATGAATTCGAGAGTTTCCTATTGCACCTGAAAGCTGAAACTCGCCCGATTACAATGCTGTGTGTACTTTTCCCCTAGGCCACCCCAGTTATTGTTATCGAATATCAGACTTGCGAAAATTTTGATGGTTGCTCAACCATCTCTTAACTCCAAACTCCGATATTTCGCGAACGGATTGCCGAATCCGAATAATTTCTGTTGCATCTGACAGTAGAAACTCTCCCAATTACAACGGTATGTGTATTTTTCCCCTAGGCCATTGTAGTTATTGGTTTCGAGTATCAGGCTTGCGAAAATTTTGATGGTTTCTCAAACATTCCTTGACTTCAAACTGCCATATCTCGCGAAAGGATTGACGAACTCGAGAAATTCCTGTTGCATCTGAAAGCAGAAACTCGCCCGATTACAACGGTGTGTGTATTTTTCCCCTAGGCCATTGTAGCTATTGGTCTCGAGTATCAGACTTGCGAAAATTTTGATGATTTCCCAACCATTCCTTAACTTCAAACTCCCATATCTCGCGAACGCATTGACGAATTCGAGAAATTCCTGTTGCATCTGAAAGTAGAAACTCGCCCGAATGCAATGGTGTACGTACTTTTCCCCTACGCCATTCCAGTTATTGGTTTCGAGTATCAGACTTGCGAAAGTTTTGATGGTTTCTCAACCATTCCTTAACTTCAAACTCCCATATCTCGCGAACGGATTGACGAAATCGAGATATTCCTGTTGCATCTGAAAATAGTAACTCGCCCGATTACAATGGTGTGTGTGCTTTTCCCCTAGGCCATTCCCGTTATAGGTTTCGAGTATCAGACCAGCGAAAATTTTGATGGTTTCTCAACCATTCCTTAACTTCAAACTCCCATATCTCGCGAACGGATTGACGAACTCGAGATATTCCTGTTGCATCTGAAAGTAGAAAGTCGCCCGATTACAACGGTGTGTGTGTTTTTGCCCTAGGCAATAGTTGTTATTTGTTTCGAGTATCAGACTTGCGGAATTTTGATGGTTTCTCAACCATTCCTTAACTTCAAACTCCCATATCTCGCGAACGGATTGACGAACTCGAGATATTCCTGTTGCATCTGAAAGCAGAAGCTCGCCCGATTACAACGATATGTGTATTTTTGCCCTAGGCAATAGCAGTTATTGGGTTCGAGTATCAGACTTGCGAAAATTTTGATAACTTCACAATCATTCCTTAACTTCAGACTCCCATATCTCGCGAACGGATTGACGACCTCGAGAAATTCCTGTTGCATCTGAAAGAAGAAAGTCGCCCGATTACAACGGAATGTGTATTTTTGCCCTAGGCAATAGTAGTTATTGGTTTCGAGTATCAGACTTGCGAAAATATAGATGGTTTCTCAACCATTCCTTAACTTCAAACTCCCATATCTCGCGAACGGATTGACGAACTCGAGATATTCCTGTTGCATCTGAAAGTAGAAACTCGCCCGATTACAATGGTGTGTGTACTTTTCCCCTAGGCCATTCCAGTTATAGGTTTCGAGTATCAGACCAGCGAAAATTTTGATGGTTTCTCAACTATTCCTTAACTTCAAACTCCCATATCTCGCGAACGGATTGACGAACTCGAGAAATTCCTGTTGCATCTTAAAGCAGATACTTGCTGATTACAACGGTCTGTGTGTTTTTCCCCTAGGCCATTGTTGTTATTGGTTTCGAGTATCAGACTTGCGAAAATTTTGATAATTTCACATCCATTCCTTAACTTCAGACACCCATATCTCGCGAACGGATTGACGACCTCGAGAAATTCCTGTTGCATCTGAAAGAAGAAAGTCGCCCGATTACAACGGTATGTGTATTTTTGCCCTAGGCAATAGTAGTTATTGGTTTCCAGTATCAGACTTGCGAAAATATAGATGGTTTCTCAGCCATTCCTTAACTTCAAACTCCCATATCTCGCGAACGGATTGACGTACTCGAGAAATTCCTGTTGCATCTGAAACTAGGATGTCGCCCGATTACAGCGGTATGTGTATTTTTGCCCTAGGCAATAGCAGTTATTGGTTTCGAGTATCAGACTTGCGAAAATTTTGATGGTTCCTTAACCATTCCTTAACTTCAAACTCCCATATCTCGCGAACGGATTGACGAACTCGAGAAATTCCTGCTGCATCTGAAAGCAGAAAGTCGCCCGATTACAAAGGTATGTGTATTTTTTACCTAGGCCATCGTAGTTATTGGTTTCGAGTATCAGACTTGCGAAAATTTTGATGGTTTCTCAACCATTCCTTAACTTCAAACTCCCATATCTCGCGAACGGATTGACGAACTCGAGAAATTCCTGCTGCATCTGAAAGCAGAAAGTCGCCCGATTACAAAGGTATGTGTATTTTTGCCCTAGGCAATAGTAGTTATTGGTTTCCAGTATCAGACTTGCGAAAATATAGATGGTTCCTTAACCATTCCTTAACTTCAAACTCCCATATCTCGCGAACGGATTGACGAACTCGAGAAATTCCTGCTGCATCTGAAAGCAGAAAGTCGCCCGATTACAAAGGTATGTGTATTTTTTAACTAGGCCATCGTAGTTATTGGTTTCGAGTATCAGACTTGCGAAAATTTTGATGGTTTCTCAACCATTCCTTAACTTCAAACTCCCATATATCGCGAACGGATTGACGAACTCGAGATATTCCTGTTGCATCTGAAAGTAGAAACTCGCCCGATTACAATGGTTTGTGTGCTTTTCCCCTAGGCCATTCCAGTTATAGGTTTCGAGTATCAGACCAGCGAAAATTTTGACGGTTTCTCAACCATTACTTAACTCCAAACTCCCATATCTTGCGAACGGATTGACGAACTCGAAAAATTCCTGTTGCATCTGAAAGCAGATACTCGCCCGATTACAACGGTCTGTGTATTTTTCCCCTAGGCCATTGTAGTTATTGGTTTCGAGTATCAGACTTTCGAAAATTTCGATGGTTTCTCAATCATTCCTTAACTTATAACTCCCATATCTCGCGAACGGATAGACGAACTCGAGAAATTCCTGTTGCATCTGAAAGTAGAAACTCGCCCGATTACGATGTTGTGTGTACTTTTCCCCTAGGCCATTCCAGTTATAGGTTTCGAGTATCAGACTTGCGAAAATTTTGATGGTTTCTGAAACATTCCTTAACTTCAAAATCCCATATATCGCGAACGGATTGACGAACTCGAGAAATTCCTGTTGCATCTGAAAGTAGAGACTCGCCCGATTATAATGGTTTGTGTGCCTTTCCCCTAGGCCATTCCAGTTATAGGTTTCGAGTATCAGACCAGCGAAAATTTTGATGGTTTCTCAACCATTCCTTAACTTCAAACTCCCATATCTCGCGAACGGATTGACGAACTCGAGATATTCCTGTTGCATCTGAAAGTAGAAACTCGCCCGATTACAATGGTGTGAGTAGTTTTCCCCTAGGCCATTCCAGTTATTTGTTTCGGGAATCAGACTTGCGAATATTTTGATGGTTTCTCAACCATTCCTTAACTTCAAACACCCATATCTCGCGAACGGATTGATGAACTCGAGAAATTCTTGTTGGATCTGAAAGTAGAAACTCGCCCGATTGCAATGGTGTGTGTGCTTTTCCACTAGGCCATTCCAGTTATAGGTTTCGAGTATCAGACCAGCGAAAATTTTGATGGTTTCTCAACTATTCCCTAACTTCAAACTCCCATATCTCGCGAACGGATTGACGAACTCGAGATATTCCTGTTGCATCTGAAAGTAGAAACTCGCCCGATTACAATTGTGAGTGTACTTTTCCCCTAGGCCATTTCTGTTATTGGTTTCGAGTATCAGACTTGCGAAAATTTTGATGGTTCCTGAACCATTCCTTAACCTCAAACTCCCATATCTCGCGAAAGGATTGACGAACTCGGGAAATTCCTGTTGCATCTGAAAGTAGAAACTCGTCCGTTTACAATCGTATGTGTGTTTTTGCCGTAGGCAATAGTAGTTATTGGTTTCCAGTATCAGACTTGCGAAAATTTTGATGGTTTCTCCACCATGCCTTAACTTCAAACTCCCATATCTCGCGAACGGATTGACGAACTCGAGATATTCCTGTTGCATCTGAAAGAAGAAAGTCGCCCGATTACAACGGTATGTGTATTTTTGCCCTAGGCAATAGTAGTTATTGGTTTCGAGTATCAGACTTGCGAAAATTTTGATGGTTTCTCAACTACTCCTTAACTTCAAACTCCAATATCTCGCGAACGGATTGACGAACTCGAGATATTCCTGTTGCATCTGAAAGTAGAAACTCGCCCGATTACAATGGTGTGTGTACTTTTCCCCTAGGCCATTTCAGTTACTGGTTTCGAGTATCAGACTTGCGAAAATTTTGATGGTTTCTGAACCATTCCTTAACTTCAAACTCCCATATCTCGCGAACGGAATGACGAACTCGATAAATTCCTGTTGCATCTGAAAGTAGAAACTCGCCCGGTTACAATGGTGTGTGTACTTTTCCCCTAGGCCATTCCAGTTATAGGTTTCGAGTATCAGACCAGCGAAAATTTTGATGGTTTCTCAACCATTCCTTAACTTCAAACTCCCATACCTCGCGAACGGTTTGACGAACACGAGATATTCCTGTTGCATCTGAAAGCAGAAACTCGCCCGTTTACAATCGTATGTGTATTTTTGCCCTAGGCAATAGTAGTTATTGGTTTAGAGTATTAGACTTGCGAAAATTTTGATAGTTTCTCAACCATTCCTTAACTTCAAACTCCCATATCTCGCGAACGGATTGACGAACTCGAGATATTCCTGTTGCATCTGAAAGCAGAAGCTCGCCCGATTACAACGATATGTGTATTTTTGCCCTAGGCAATAGCAGTTATTGGTTTCGAGTATCAGACTTGCGAAAATTTTGATAACTTCACAATCATTCCTTAACTTCAGACTCCCATATCTCGCGAACGGATTGACGACCTCGAGAAATTCCTGTTGCATCTGAAAGAAGAAAGTCGCCCGATTACAACGGAATGTGTATTTTTGCCCTAGGCAATAGTAGTTATTGGTTTCGAGTATCAGACTTGCGAAAATATAGATGGTTTCTCAACCATTCCTTAACTTCAAACTCCCATATCTCGCGAACGGATTGACGAACTCGAGATATTCCTGTTGCATCTGAAAGTAGAAACTCGCCCGATTACAATGGTGTGTGTACTTTTCCCCTAGGCCATTCCAGTTATAGGTTTCGAGTATCAGACCAGCGAAAATTTTGATGGTTTCTCAACTATTCCTTAACTTCAAACTCCCATATCTCGCGAACGGATTGACGAACTCGAGAAATTCCTGTTGCATCTTAAAGCAGATACTTGCTGATTACAACGGTCTGTGTGTTTTTCCCCTAGGCCATTGTTGTTATTGGTTTCGAGTATCAGACTTGCGAAAATTTTGATAATTTCACATCCATTCCTTAACTTCAGACACCCATATCTCGCGAACGGATTGACGACCTCGAGAAATTCCTGTTGCATCTGAAAGAAGAAAGTCGCCCGATTACAACGGTATGTGTATTTTTGCCCTAGGCAATAGTAGTTATTGGTTTCCAGTATCAGACTTGCGAAAATATAGATGGTTTCTCAGCCATTCCTTAACTTCAAACTCCCATATCTCGCGAACGGATTGACGTACTCGAGAAATTCCTGTTGCATCTGAAACTAGGATGTCGCCCGATTACAGCGGTATGTGTATTTTTGCCCTAGGCAATAGCAGTTATTGGTTTCGAGTATCAGACTTGCGAAAATTTTGATGGTTCCTTAACCATTCCTTAACTTCAAACTCCCATATCTCGCGAACGGATTGACGAACTCGAGAAATTCCTGCTGCATCTGAAAGCAGAAAGTCGCCCGATTACAAAGGTATGTGTATTTTTTACCTAGGCCATCGTAGTTATTGGTTTCGAGTATCAGACTTGCGAAAATTTTGATGGTTTCTCAACCATTCCTTTAACTTCAAACTCCCATATCTCGCGAGCGGATTGATGAATCCGAAAAATTCCTGTTGCATCTGAAAGTAGAAACCCACCCGATTACAACGGTCTGTGTATTTTTCCCCTAGGCCATTGTAGTTATTGGTTTCGAGTATCAGATTTGCGAAAATTTTGATGGTTTCTCAACCATGCCCTAACTTCAAACTCCCATATATCGCGAACGGATTGACGAACTCGAGATATTCCTGTTGCATCTGAAAGTAGAAACTCGCCCGATTACAATGGTTTGTGTGCTTTTCCCCTAGGCCATTCCAGTTATAGGTTTCGAGTATCAGACCAGCGAAAATTTTGACGGTTTCTCAACCATTACTTAACTCCAAACTCCCATATCTTGCGAACGGATTGACGAACTCGAAAAATTCCTGTTGCATCTGAAAGCAGATACTCGCCCGATTACAACGGTCTGTGTATTTTTCCCCTAGGCCATTGTAGTTATTGGTTTCGAGTATCAGACTTGCGAAAATTTCGATGGTTTCTCAATCATTCCTTAATTTATAACTCCCATATCTCGCGAACGGATAGACGAACTCGAGAAATTCCTGTTGCATCTGAAAGTAGAAACTCGCCCGATTACGATGGTGTGTGTACTTTTCCCCTAGGCCATTCCAGTTATAGGTTTCGAGTATCAGACTTGCGAAAATTTTGATGGTTTCTGAAACATTCCTTAACTTCAAAATCCCATATATCGCGAACGGATTGACGAACTCGAGAAATTCCTGTTGCATCTGAAAGTAGAGACTCGCCCGATTATAATGGTTTGTGTGCCTTTCCCCTAGGCCATTCCAGTTATAGGTTTCGAGTATCAGACCAGCGAAAATTTTGATGGTTTCTCAACCATTCCTTAACTTCAAACTCCCATATCTCGCGAACGGATTGACGAACTCGAGATATTCCTGTTGCATCTGAAAGTAGAAACTAGCCCGATTACAATGGTGTGAGTAGTTTTCCCCTAGGCCATTCCAGTTATTTGTTTCGGGAATCAGACTTGCGAATATTTTGATGGTTTCTCAACCATTCCTTAACTTCAAACACCCATATCTCGCGAACGGATTGATGAACTCGAGAAATTCTTGTTGGATCTGAAAGTAGAAACTCGCCCGATTGCAATGGTGTGTGTGCTTTTCCCCTAGGCCATTCCAGTTATAGGTTTCGAGTATCAGACCAGCGAAAATTTTGATGGTTTCTCAACTATTCCCTAACTTCAAACTCCCATATCTCGCGAACGGATTGACGAACTCGAGATATTCCTGTTGCATCTGAAAGTAGAAACTCGCCCGATTACAATTGTGAGTGTACTTTTCCCCTAGGCCATTTCTGTTATTGGTTTCGAGTATCAGACTTGGGAAAATTTTGATGGTTCCTGAACCATTCCTTAACCTCAAACTCCCATATCTCGCGAAAGGATTGACGAACTCGGGAAATTCCTGTTGCATCTGAAAGTAGAAACTCGTCCGTTTACAATCGTATGTGTGTTTTTGCCGTAGGCAATAGTAGTTATTGGTTTCCAGTATCAGACTTGCGAAAATTTTGATGGTTTCTCCACCATGCCTTAACTTCAAACTCCCATATCTCGCGAACGGATTGACGAACTCGAGATATTCCTGTTGCATCTGAAAGAAGAAAGTCGCCCGATTACAACGGTATGTGTATTTTTGCCCTAGGCAATAGTAGTTATTGGTTTCGAGTATCAGACTTGCGAAAATTTTGATGGTTTCTCAACTACTCCTTAACTTCAAACTCCAATATCTCGCGAACGGATTGACGAACTCGAGATATTCCTGTTGCATCTGAAAGTAGAAACTCGCCCGATTACAATGGTGTGTGTACTTTTCCCCTAGGCCATTTCAGTTACTGGTTTCGAGTATCAGACTTGCGAAAATTTTGATGGTTTCTGAACCATTCCTTAACTTCAAACTCCCATATCTCGCGAACGGAATGACGAACTCGATAAATTCCTGTTGCATCTGAAAGTAGAAACTCGCCCGGTTACAATGGTGTGTGTACTTTTCCCCTAGGCCATTCCAGTTATAGGTTTCGAGTATCAGACCAGCGAAAATTTTGATGGTTTCTCAACCATTCCTTAACTTCAAACTCCCATATCTCGCGAACGGTTTGACGAACACGAGATATTCCTGTTGCATCTGAAAGCAGAAACTCGCCCGTTTACAATCGTATGTGTATTTTTGCCCTAGGCAATAGTAGTTATTGGTTTAGAGTATTAGACTTGCGAAAATTTTGATAGTTTCTCAACCATTCCTTAACTTCAAACTCCCATATCTCGCGAACGTATTGACGAACTCGAGATATTCCTGTTGCATCTGAAAGCAGAAGCTCGCCCGATTACAACGATATGTGTATTTTTGCCCTAGGCAATAGCAGTTATTGGTTTCGAGTATCAGACTTGCGAAAATTTTGATAACTTCACAATCATTCCTTAACTTCAGACTCCCATATCTCGCGAACGGATTGACGACCTCGAGAAATTCCTGTTGCATCTGAAAGAAGAAAGTCGCCCGATTACAACGGAATGTGTATTTTTGCCCTAGGCAATAGTAGTTATTGGTTTCGAGTATCAGACTTGCGAAAATATAGATGGTTTCTCAACCATTCCTTAACTTCAAACTCCCATATCTCGCGAACGGATTGACGAACTCGAGATATTCCTGTTGCATCTGAAAGTAGAAACTCGCCCGATTACAATGGTGTGTGTACTTTTCCCCTAGGCCATTCCAGTTATAGGTTTCGAGTATCAGACCAGCGAAAATTTTGATGGTTTCTCAACTATTCCTTAACTTCAAACTCCCATATCTCGCGAACGGATTAACGAACTCGAGAAATTCCTGTTGCATCTTAAAGCAGATACTTGCTGATTACAACGGTCTGTGTGTTTTTCCCCTAGGCCATTGTTGTTATTGGTTTCGAGTATCAGACTTGCGAAAATTTTGATAATTTCACATCCATTCCTTAACTTCAGACACCCATATCTCGCGAACGGATTGACGACCTCGAGAAATTCCTGTTGCATCTGAAAGAAGAAAGTCGCCCGATTACAACGGTATGTGTATTTTTGCCCTAGGCAATAGTAGTTATTGGTTTCCAGTATCAGACTTGCGAAAATATAGATGGTTTCTCAGCCATTCCTTAACTTCAAACTCCCATATCTCGCGAACGGATTGACGTACTCGAGAAATTCCTGTTGCATCTGAAACTAGGATGTCGCCCGATTACAGCGGTATGTGTATTTTTGCCCTAGGCAATAGCAGTTATTGGTTTCGAGTATCAGACTTGCGAAAATTTTGATGGTTCCTTAACCATTCCTTAACTTCAAACTCCCATATCTCGCGAACGGATTGACGAACTCGAGAAATTCCTGCTGCATCTGAAAGCAGAAAGTCGCCCGATTACAAAGGTATGTGTATTTTTTACCTAGGCCATCGTAGTTATTGGTTTCGAGTATCAGACTTGCGAAAATTTTGATGGTTTCTCAACCATTCCTTAACTTCAAACTCCCATATCTCGCGAGCGGATTGATGAATCCGAAAAATTCCTGTTGCATCTGAAAGTAGAAACCCACCCGATTACAACGGTCTGTGTATTTTTCCCCTAGGCCATTGTAGTTATTGGTTTCGAGTATCAGATTTGCGAAAATTTTGATGGTTTCTCAACCATGCCCTAACTTCAAACTCCCATATATCGCGAACGGATTGACGAACTCGAGATATTCCTGTTGCATCTGAAAGTAGAAACTCGCCCGATTACAATGGTTTGTGTGCTTTTCCCCTAGGCCATTCCAGTTATAGGTTTCGAGTATCAGACCAGCGAAAATTTTGACGGTTTCTCAACCATTACTTAACTCCAAACTCCCATATCTTGCGAACGGATTGACGAACTCGAAAAATTCCTGTTGCATCTGAAAGCAGATACTCGCCCGATTACAACGGTCTGTGTATTTTTCCCCTAGGCCATTGTAGTTATTGGTTTCGAGTATCAGACTTGCGAAAATTTCGATGGTTTCTCAATCATTCCTTAATTTATAACTCCCATATCTCGCGAACGGATAGACGAACTCGAGAAATTCCTGTTGCATCTGAAAGTAGAAACTCGCCCGATTACGATGGTGTGTGTACTTTTCCCCTAGGCCATTCCAGTTATAGGTTTCGAGTATCAGACCAGCGAAAATTTTGATGGTTTCTCAACCATTCCTTAACTTCAAACTCCCATATCTCGCGAACGGATTGACGAACTCGAGATATTCCTGTTGCATCTGAAAGTAGAAACTCGCCCGATTATAATGGTTTGTGTGCCTTTCCCCTAGGCCATTCCAGTTATAGGTTTCGAGTATCAGACCAGCGAAAATTTTGATGGTTTCTCAACCATTCCTTAACTTCAAACTCCCATATCTCGCGAACGGATTGACGAACTCGAGATATTCCTGTTGCATCTGAAAGTAGAAACTCGCCCGATTACAATGGTGTGAGTAGTTTTCCCCTAGGCCATTCCAGTTATTTGTTTCGGGAATCAGACTTGCGAATATTTTGATGGTTTCTCAACCATTCCTTAACTTCAAACACCCATATCTCGCGAACGGATTGATGAACTCGAGAAATTCTTGTTGGATCTGAAAGTAGAAACTCGCCCGATTGCAATGGTGTGTGTGCTTTTCCCCTAGGCCATTCCAGTTATAGGTTTCGAGTATCAGACTTGCGAAAATTTTGATGGTTCCTGAACCATTCCTTAACCTCAAACTCCCATATCTCGCGAAAGGATTGACGAACTCGGGAAATTCCTGTTGCATCTGAAAGTAGAAACTCGTCCGTTTACAATCGTATGTGTGTTTTTGGCGTAGGCAATAGTAGTTATTGGTTTCCAGTATCAGACTTGTGAAAATTTTGATGGTTTCTCCACCATGCCTTAACTTCAAACTCCCATATCTCGCGAACGGATTGACGAACTCGAGATATTCCTGTTGCATCTGAAAGAAGAAAGTCGCCCGATTACAACGGTATGTGTATTTTTGCCCTAGGCAATAGTAGTTATTGGTTTCGAGTATCAGACTTGCGAAAATTTTGATGGTTTCTCAACTACTCCTTAACTTCAAACTCCAATATCTCGCGAACGGATTGACGAACTCGAGATATTCCTGTTGCATCTGAAAGTAGAAACTCGCCCGATTACAATGGTGTGTGTACTTTTCCCCTAGGCCATTTCAGTTACTGGTTTCGAGTATCAGACTTGCGAAAATTTTGATGGTTTCTGAACCATTCCTTAACTTCAAACTCCCATATCTCGCGAACGGAATGACGAACTCGATAAATTCCTGTTGCATCTGAAAGTAGAAACTCGCCCGGTTACAATGGTGTGTGTACTTTTCCCCTAGGCCATTCCAGTTATAGGTTTCGAGTATCAGACCAGCGAAAATTTTGATGGTTTCTCAACCATTCCTTAACTTCAAACTCCCATATCTCGCGAACGGTTTGACGAACACGAGATATTCCTGTTGCATCTGAAAGTAGAAACTCGCCCGGTTACAATGGTGTGTGTACTTTTCCCCTAGGCCATTCCAGTTATAGGTTTCGAGTATCAGACCAGCGAAAATTTTGATGGTTTCTCAACTATTCCTTAACTTCAAACTCCCATATCTCGCGAACGGATTGACGAACTCGAGATATTCCTGTTGCATCTGAAAGTAGAAACTCGCCCGATTACAATGGTGAGTGTACTTTTCCCCTAGGCCATTTCTGTTATTGGTTTCGAGTATCAGACTTGCGAAAATTTTGATGGTTTCTGAACCATTCCTTAACCTCAAACTCCCATATCTCGCGAAAGGATTGACGAACTCGGGAAATTCCTGTTGCATCTGAAAGTAGAAACTCGCCCGATTATAATGGTTTGTGTGCTTTTCCCCTAGGCCGTTCCAGTTACAGGTTTCGAGTATCAGACTTGCGAAAATTTTGATGGTTTCTCAACCATTCCTTAACTTCAAACTCCTATATCTCGCGAACGGATTGACGAACTCGAGATATTCCTGTTGCATCTGAAAGTAGAAAGTCGCCCGATTACAACGGTATGTGTGTTTTTGCCCTAGGCAATAGTAGTTATTTGTTTCGAGTATTAGACTTGCGAAAATTTTGATGGTTTCTCAACCATTCCTTAACTTCAAACTCCCATATCACACGGACGGATTGACGAACTCGAGAAATTCCTGTTGCATCTGAAAGTAGAAACTCATCCGATTATAATGGTTTGTGTGCTTTTCCCCTAGGCCATTCCAGTTATAGGTTTCGAGTATCAGACCAGCGAAAATTTTGATGGTTTCTCAACCATTCCTTAAATTCAAACCCCCATATCTCGCGAACGGATTGACGAACACGAGATATTCCTGTTCCATCTGAAAGTAGAAACTCGCTCGATTACAATGGTGTGTGTACTTTTCCCCTAGACCATTCCAGTTATTGGTTTCGAGTATCAGACTTGCGAACATTTTGATGGTTTATCAACCATTCCTTCACTTCAAACTCCCATACCTCGCGAACGGATTGACGTACTCGAGAAATTCCTGTTGCATCTGAAAGTAGAAACTCGCCCGATTACAATGGTGTGTGTGCTTTTCCCCTAGGCCATTCCAGTTATAGGTTTCGAGTATCAGACCAGCGAAAATTTTGACGGTTTCTCAACCATTACTTAACTTCGAACTCCCATATCTCGCGAACGGATTGACGAACTCGAGATATTCCTGTTGCATCTGGATGTAGAAACTCGCCCGATTGCAACGGTATGTGTTCTTTTCCCCCAGGCCATTCCAGTTATTCGTTTCTAGCAGCAGAATTGCGAAAATTTTGATGCTTTCTCAACCGTCTCTTAACTCCAAACTCCCATATCTCGCGAACGGATTGACGAAATCGAAAAATTCCTGTTGCATGTGAAAGCAGATACTCGTCCGATTACAACGGTCTGTGTATTTTTCCCCTAGGCCATTGTAGTTATTGGTTTCGTGTATCAGGCTTGCGAAAATTTCGATGATATCTCAATCATTCCTTAACTTATAACTCCCATATCTCGCGAACGGATAGACGAACTCGAGAAATTCCTGTTGCATCTGAAAGTAGAAACTCGCCCGATTACAATGGTGTGTGTGCTTTTCCCCTAGGCCATTCCAGTTATAGGTTTCGGGTATCAGACTTGCGAAAATTTTGATGGTTTCTGAAACATTCCTTAACTTCAAACTCCCATATATCGCGAACGGATTGACGAACTCGAGAAATTCCTGTTGCATCTGAAAGTAGAAACTCGCCCGATTATAATGGTTTGTGTGCCCTTCCCCTAGGCCATCCCCAGTTATAGGTTTCGAGTTACAGACCAGCGAAAATTTTGGTGGTTTCTCAACCATTCCTTAACTTCAAACTACCATATCTCGCGAACGGATTGACGAACTCGAGATATTCCTGTTGCATCTGAAAGTAGAAACTCGCCCGATTACAATGGTGTGTGTATTTTTCCCCTAGGCCATTGTAGTTATTGGTTTCGAGTATCAGACTTGCGAAAATTTCGATGGTTTCTCAATCATTCCTTAATTTATAACTCCCATATCTCGCGAACGGATAGACGAACTCGAGAAATTCCTGTTGCATCTGAAAGTAGAAACTCGCCCGATTACGATGGTGTGTGTACTTTTCCCCTAGGCCATTCCAGTTATAGGTTTCGAGTATCAGACTTGCGAAAATTTTGATGGTTTCTGAAACATTCCTTAACTTCAAAATCCCATATATCGCGAACGGATTGACGAACTCGAGAAATTCCTGTTGCATCTGAAAGTAGAGACTCGCCCGATTATAATGGTTTGTGTGCCTTTCCCCTAGGCCATTCCAGTTATAGGTTTCGAGTATCAGACCAGCGAAAATTTTGATGGTTTCTCAACCATTCCTTAACTTCAAACTCCCATATCTCGCGAACGGATTGACGAACTCGAGATATTCCTGTTGCATCTGAAAGTAGAAACTCGCCCGATTACAATGGTGTGAGTAGTTTTCCCCTAGGCCATTCCAGTTATTTGTTTCGGGAATCAGACTTGCGAATATTTTGATGGTTTCTCAACCATTCCTTAACTTCAAACACCCATATCTCGCGAACGGATTGATGAACTCGAGAAATTCTTGTTGGATCTGAAAGTAGAAACTCGCCCGATTGCAATGGTGTGTGTGCTTTTCCCCTAGGCCATTCCAGTTATAGGTTTCGAGTATCAGACCAGCGAAAATTTTGATGGTTTCTCAACTATTCCCTAACTTCAAACTCCCATATCTCGCGAACGGATTGACGAACTCGAGATATTCCTGTTGCATCTGAAAGTAGAAACTCGCCCGATTACAATTGTGAGTGTACTTTTCCCCTAGGCCATTTCTGTTATTGGTTTCGCGTATCAGACTTGCGAAAATTTTGATGGTTCCTGAACCATTCCTTAACCTCAAACTCCCATATCTCGCGAAAGGATTGACGAACTCGGGAAATTCCTGTTGCATCTGAAAGTAGAAACTCGTCCGTTTACAATCGTATGTGTGTTTTTGCCGTAGGCAATAGTAGTTATTGGTTTCCAGTATCAGACTTGCGAAAATTTTGATGGTTTCTCCACCATGCCTTAACTTCAAACTCCCATATCTCGCGAACGGATTGACGAACTCGAGATATTCCTGTTGCATCTGAAAGTAGAAACTCGCCCGATTACAATGGTGTGAGTAGTTTTCCCCTAGGCCATTCCAGTTATTTGTTTCGGGAATCAGACTTGCGAATATTTTGATGGTTTCTCAACCATTCCTTAACTTCAAACACCCATATCTCGCGAACGGATTGATGAACTCGAGAAATTCTTGTTGGATCTGAAAGTAGAAACTCGCCCGATTGCAATGGTGTGTGTGCTTTTCCCCTAGGCCATTCCAGTTATAGGTTTCGAGTATCAGACCAGCGAAAATTTTGATGGTTTCTCAACTATTCCCTAACTTCAAACTCCCATATCTCGCGAACGGATTGACGAACTCGAGATATTCCTGTTGCATCTGAAAGTAGAAACTCGCCCGATTACAATTGTGAGTGTACTTTTCCCCTAGGCCATTTCTGTTATTGGTTTCGAGTATCAGACTTGCGAAAATTTTGATGGTTCCTGAACCATTCCTTAACCTCAATCTCCCATATCTCGCGAAAGGATTGACGAACTCGGGAAATTCCTGTTGCATCTGAAAGTAGAAACTCGTCCGTTTACAATCGTATGTGTGTTTTTGCCGTAGGCAATAGTAGTTATTGGTTTCCAGTATCAGACTTGCGAAAATTTTGATGGTTTCTCCACCATGCCTTAACTTCAAACTCCCATATCTCGCGAAAGGATTGACGAACTCGGGAAATTCCTGTTGCATCTGAAAGTAGAAACTCGTCCGTTTACAACGGTATGTGTATTTTTGCCCTAGGCAATAGTAGTTATTGGTTTCGAGTATCAGACTTGCGAAAATTTTGATGGTTTCTCAACTACTCCTTAACTTCAAACTCCAATATCTCGCGAACGGATTGACGAACTCGAGATATTCCTGTTGCATCTGAAAGTAGAAACTCGCCCGATTACAATGGTGTGTGTACTTTTCCCCTAGGCCATTTCAGTTACTGGTTTCGAGTATCAGACTTGCGAAAATTTTGATGGTTTCTGAACCATTCCTTAACTTCAAACTCCCATATCTCGCGAACGGAATGACGAACACGATAAATTCCTGTTGCATCTGAAAGTAGAAACTCGCCCGGTTACAATGGTGTGTGTACTTTTCCCCTAGGCCATTCCAGTTATAGGTTTCGAGTATCAGACCAGCGAAAATTTTGATGGTTTCTCAACCATTCCTTAACTTCAAACTCCCATATCTCGCGAACGGTTTGACGAACACGAGATATTCCTGTTGCATCTGAAAGCAGAAACTCGCCCGTTTACAATCGTATGTGTATTTTTGCCCTAGGCAATAGTAGTTATTGGTTTAGAGTATTAGACTTGCGAAAATTTTGATAGTTTCTCTACTATTCCTTAACTTCAAACTCCCATATCTCGCGAACGGATTGACGAACTCGAGATATTCCTGTTGCATCTGAAAGTAGAAACTCGCCCGATTACAATGGTGAGTGTACTTTTCCCCTAGGCCATTTCAGTTATTGGTTTCGAGTATCAGACTTGCGAAAATTTTGATGGCTTCTGAACCATTCCTTAACCTCAAACTCCCATATCTCGCGAACGGATTGACGAACTCGAGAAATTCCTGTTGCATCTGAAAGTAGAAACTCGCCCGATTACAATGGTGTGAGTACTTTTCCCCTAGGCCATTCCAGTTATTTGTTTCGGGAATCAGACTTGCGAAAATTTTGATGGTTTCTCAACTATTCCTTAACTTCAAACTCCCATATCTCGCGAACGGATTGACGAACTCGAGATATTCCTGTTGCATCTGAAAGTAGAAACTCGCCCGATTACAATGGTGAGTGTACTTTTCCCCTAGGCCATTTCTGTTATTGGTTTCGAGTATCAGACTTGCGAAAATTTTGATGGTTTCTGAACCATTCCTTAACCTCAAACTCCCATATCTCGCGAAAGGATTGACGAACTCGGGAAATTCCTGTTGCATCTGAAAGTAGAAACTCGCCCGATTATAATGGTTTGTGTGCTTTTCCCCTAGGCCGTTCCAGTTACAGGTTTCGAGTATCAGACTTGCGAAAATTTTGATGGTTTCTCAACCATTCCTTAACTTCAAACTCCTATATCTCGCGAACGGATTGACGAACTCGAGATATTCCTGTTGCATCTGAAAGTAGAAAGTCGCCCGATTACAACGGTATGTGTGTTTTTGCCCTAGGCAATAGTAGTTATTTGTTTCGAGTATTAGACTTGCGAAAATTTTGATGGTTTCTCAACCATTCCTTAACTTCAAACTCCCATATCACACGGACGGATTGACGAACTCGAGAAATTCCTGTTGCATCTGAAAGTAGAAACTCATCCGATTATAATGGTTTGTGTGCTTTTCCCCTAGGCCATTCCAGTTATAGGTTTCGAGTATCAGACCAGCGAAAATTTTGATGGTTTCTCAACCATTCCTTAAATTCAAACCCCCATATCTCGCGAACGGATTGACGAACACGAGATATTCCTGTTCCATCTGAAAGTAGAAACTCGCTCGATTACAATGGTGTGTGTACTTTTCCCCTAGACCATTCCAGTTATTGGTTTCGAGTATCAGACTTGCGAACATTTTGATGGTTTATCAACCATTCCTTCACTTCAAACTCCCATACCTCGCGAACGGATTGACGTACTCGAGAAATTCCTGTTGCATCTGAAAGTAGAAACTCGCCCGATTACAATGGTGTGTGTGCTTTTCCCCTAGGCCATTCCAGTTATAGGTTTCGAGTATCAGACCAGCGAAAATTTTGACGGTTTCTCAACCATTACTTAACTTCGAACTCCCATATCTCGCGAACGGATTGACGAACTCGAGATATTCCTGTTGCATCTGGATGTAGAAACTCGCCCGATTGCAACGGTATGTGTTCTTTTCCCCCAGGCCATTCCAGTTATTCGTTTCTAGCAGCAGAATTGCGAAAATTTTGATGCTTTCTCAACCGTCTCTTAACTCCAAACTCCCATATCTCGCGAACGGATTGACGAACTCGAAAAATTCCTGTTGCATGTGAAAGCAGATACTCGTCCGATTACAACGGTCTGTGTATTTTTCCCCTAGGCCATTGTAGTTATTGGTTTCGTGTATCAGGCTTGCGAAAATTTCGATGATATCTCAATCATTCCTTAACTTATAACTCCCATATCTCGCGAACGGATAGACGAACTCGAGAAATTCCTGTTGCATCTGAAAGTAGAAACTCGCCCGATTACAATGGTGTGTGTGCTTTTCCCCTAGGCCATTCCAGTTATATGTTTCGGGTATCAGACTTGCGAAAATTTTGATGGTTTCTGAAACATTCCTTAACTTCAAACTCCCATATATCGCCAACGGATTGACGAACTCGAGAAATTCCTGTTGCATCTGAAAGTAGAAACTCGCCCGATTATAATGGTTTGTGTGCCCTTCCCCTAGGCCATCCCCAGTTATAGGTTTCGAGTTACAGACCAGCGAAAATTTTGATGGTTTCTCAACCATTCCTTAACTTCAAACTACCATATCTCGCGAACGGATTGACGAACTCGAGATATTCCAGTTGCATCTGAAAGCAGAAACTCGTCCGTTTACAATCGTATGTGTGTTTTTGCCGTAGGCAATAGTAGTTATTGGTTTCCAGTATCAGACTTGCGAAAATTTTGATGGTTTCTCCACCATGCCTTAACTTCAAACTCCCATATCTCGCGAACGGATTGACGAACTCGAGATATTCCTGTTGCATCTGAAAGTAGAAAGTCGCCCGATTACAACGGTATGTGTATTTTTGCCCTAGGCAATAGTAGTTATTGGTTTCGAGTATCAGACTTGCGAAAATTTTGATGGTTTCTCAACTACTCCTTAACTTCAAACTCCAATATCTCGCGAACGGATTGACGAACTCGAGATATTCCTGTTGCATCTGAAAGTAGAAACTCGCCCGATTACAATGGTGTGTGTACTTTTCCCCTAGGCCATTCCAGTTATTGGTTTCGAGTATCAGACTTGCGAAAATTTTGATGGTTTCTCAACCATTCCTTAACTTCAAACTCCTATATCTCGCGAACGGATTGACGAACTCGAGATGTTCCTGTTGCATCTGAAAGTAGAAAGTCGCCCGATCACAACGGTATGTGTGTTTTTGCCCTAGGCAATAGTAGTTATTCGTTTCTAGCAGCCGAATTGCGAAAATTTTGATGGTTTCTCAACCATTCCTTAACTTCAAACTCCCATATCACACGGTCGGATTGACGAACTCGAGAAATTCCTGTTGCATCTGAAAGTAGAAACTCATCCGATTATAATGGTTTGTGTGCTTTTCCGCTAGGCCATTCCAGTTATAGGTTTCGAGTATCAGACCAGCGAAAATTTTGATGGTTTCTCAACCATTCCTTAAATTCAAACCCCCATATCTCGCGAACGGATTGACGAACACGAGATATTCCTGTTCCATCTGAAAGTAGAAACTCCCCCGATTACAATGGTGTGTGTACTTTTCCCCTAGACCATTCCAGTTATTGGTTTCGAGTATCAGACTTGCGAACATTTTGATGGTTTATCAACCATTCCTTCACTTCAAACTCCCATACCTCGCGAACGGATTGACGTATTCGAGAAATTCCTGTTGCATCTGAAAGTAGAAACTCGCCCGATTACAATGGTGTGTGTGCTTTTCCCCTAGGCCATTCCAGTTATAGGTTTCGAGTATCAGACCAGCGAAAATTTTGACGGTTTCTCAACCATTACTTAACTTCGAACTCCCATATCTCGCGAACGGATTGACGAACTCGAGATATTCCTGTTGCATCTGGATGTAGAAACTCGCCCGATTGCAACGGTATGTGTTCTTTTCCACTAGGCCATTCCAGTTATTCGTTTCTAGCAGCAGAATTGCGAAAATTTTGATGCTTTCTCAACCGTCTCTTAACTCCAAACTCCCATATCTCGCGAACGGATTGACGAACTCGAAAAATTCCTGTTGCATGTGAAAGCAGATACTCGCCCGATTACAACGGTCTGTGTATTTTTCCCCTAGGCCATTGTAGTTATTGGTTTCGTGTATCAGACTTGCGAAAATTTCGATGATTTCTCAATCATTCCTTAACTTATAACTCCCATATCTCGCGAACGGATAGACGAACTCGAGAAATTCCTGTTGCAACTGAAAGTAGAAACTCGCCCGATTACAATGGTGTGTGTGCTTTTCCCCTAGGCCATTCCAGTTATAGGTTTCGGGTATCAGACTTGCGAAAATTTTGATGGTTTCTGAAACATTCCTTAACTTCAAACTCCCATATATCGCGAACGGATTGACGAACTCGAGAAATTCCTGTTGCATCTGAAAGTAGAAACTCGCCCGATTATAATGGTTTGTGTGCCCTTCCCCTAGGCCATCCCCAGTTATAGGTTTCGAGTATCAGACCAGCGAAAATTTTGATGGTTTCTCCACCATGCCTTAACTTCAAACTCCCATATCTCGCGAACGGATTGACGAACTCGAGATATTCCTGTTGCATCTGAAAGTAGAAAGTCGCCCGATTACAACGGTATGTGTATTTTTGCCCTAGGCAATAGTAGTTATTGGTTTCGAGTATCAGACTTGCGAAAATTTTGATGGTTTCTCAACTACTCCTTAACTTCAAACTCCAATATCTCGCGAACGGATTGACGAACTCGAGATATTCCTGTTGCATCTGAAAGTAGAAACTCGCCCGATTACAATGGTGTGTGTACTTTTCCCCTAGGCCATTTCAGTTACTGGTTTCGAGTATCAGACTTGCGAAAATTTTGATGGTTTCTGAACCATTCCTTAACTTCAAACTCCCATATCACGCGAACGGATTGACGAACTCGAGAAATTCCTCTTGCATCTGAAAGTAGAAACTCGCCCGATTATAATGGTTTGTGTGCTTTTCCCCTAGGCCATTCCAGTTATAGGTTTCGAGTATCAGAACAGCGAAAATTTTGATGGGTTCGCAACCATTCCTTAACTTCAAACTCCCATATCTCGCGAACGGTTTGACGAACACGAGATATTCCTGTTGCATCTGAAAGCAGAAACTCGCCCGTTTACAATCGTATGTGTATTTTTGCCCTAGGCAATAGTAGTTATTGGTTTAGAGTATTAGAATTGCGAAAATTTTGATAGTTTCTCTACTATTCCTTAACTTCAAACTCCCATATCTCGCGAACGGATTGACGAACTCGAGATATTCCTGTTGCATCTGAAAGTAGAAACTCGCCCGATTACAATGGTGAGTGTACTTTTCCCCTAGGCCATTTCAGTTATTGGTTTCGAGTATCAGACTTGCGAAAATTTTGATGGTTTCTGAACCATTCCTTAATCTCAAACTCCCATATCTCGCGAACGGATTGACGAACTCGAGAAATTCCTGTTGCATCTGAAAGCAGAAACTCGCACGATTACAATGGTATGTGTATTTATGCCCTAGGCAATAGTAGTTATTCGTTTCGAGTATCAGACTTGCGAAAATTTTGATGGTTTCCCAACCATTCCTTAAATTCAAACTTCCATATCTCAGGAACGAATTGACGAACTCGAGATATTCCTGTTGCATCTGAAAGTAGAAAGTCGCCCGATTACAATGGTGAGTGTACTTTTCCCCTAGGCCATTTCAGTTATTGGTTTCGAGTATCAGACTTGCGAAAATTTTGATGGTTTCTGAACCATTCCTTAACCTCAAACTCCCATATCTCGCGAACGGATTGACGAACTCGAGAAATTCCTGTTGCATCTGAAAGTAGAAACTCGCCCGATTATAATGGTTTGTGTGCTTTTCCCCTAGGCCATTCCAGTTATAGGTTTCGAGTATCAGAACAGCGAAAATTTTGATGGGTTCTCAACCATTCCTTAACTTCAAACTCCCATATCTCGCGAACGGTTTGACGAACACGAGATATTCCTGTTGCATCTGAAAGCAGAAACTCGCACGATTACAATGGTATGTGTATTTATGCCCTAGGCAATAGTAGTTATTCGTTTCGAGTATCAGACTTGCGAAAATTTTGATGGTTTCTGAACCATTCCTTAACTTCAAACTCCCATACCACGCGAACGGATTGACGAACTCGAGAAATTCCTGTTGCATCTGAAAGTAGAAACTCGCCCGATTATAATGGTTTGTGTGCTTTTCCCCTAGGCCATTCCAGTTATAGGTTTCGAGTATCAGAACAGCGAAAATTTTGATGGGTTCTCAACCATTCCTTAACTTCAAACTCCCATATCTCGCGAACGGTTTGACGAACACGAGATATTCCTGTTGCATCTGAAAGCAGAAACTCGCCCGTTTACAATCGTATGTGTATTTTTGCCCTAGGCAATAGTAGTTATTGGTTTAGAGTATTAGAATTGCGAAAATTTTGATAGTTTCTCTACTATTCCTTAACTTCAAACTCCCATATCTCGCGAACGGATTGACGAACTCGAGATATTCCTGTTGCATCTGAAAGTAGAAACTCGCCCGATTACAATGCTGAGTGTACTTTTCCCCTAGGCCATTTCAGTTATTGGTTTCGAGTATCAGACTTGCGAAAATTTTGATGGTTTCTGAACCATTCCTTAATCTCAAACTCCCATATCTCGCGAACGGATTGACGAACTCGAGAAATTCCTGTTGCATCTGAAAGCAGAAACTCGCACGATTACAATGGTATGTGTATTTATGCCCTAGGCAATAGTAGTTATTCGTTTCGAGTACCAGACTTGCGAAAATTTTGATGGTTTCCCAACCATTTCTTAAATTCAAACTTCCATATCTCAGGAACGAATTGACGAACTCGAGATATTCCTGTTGCATCTGAAAGTAGAAAGTCGCCCGATTACAATGGTGAGTGTACTTTTCCCCTAGGCCATTTCAGTTATTGGTTTCGAGTATCAGACTTGCGAAAATTTTGATGGTTTCTGAACCATTCCTTAACCTCAAACTCCCATATCTCGCGAACGGATTGACGAACTCGAGAAATTCCTGTTGCATCTGAAAGCAGAAACTCGCACGATTACAATGGTATGTGTATTTATGCCCTAGGCAATAGTAGTTATTCGTTTCGAGTATCAGACTTGCGAAAATTTTGATGGTTTCCCAACCATTCCTTAACTTCAGACTCCCATATCTCGCGAACGGATTGACGACCTCGAGAAATTCCAGTTGCATCTGAAAGAAGAAAGTCGACCGATTACAACGGTATGTGTATTTTTGCCCTAGGCAATAGTAGTTATTGGTTTCGAGTATCAGACTTGCGAAAATTTTTATGGTTCCTCAACCATTCCTTAAATTCAAACCCCCATATCTCGCGAACGGATTGACGAACACGAGATATTCCTGTTCCATCTGAAAGTAGAAACTCCCCCGATTACAATGGTGTGTGTACTTTTCCCCTAGACCATTCCAGTTATTGGTTTCGAGTATCAGACTTGCGAAAATTTTGATGGTTTCTCAACCATTCCTTAACTTCAAACTCCTATATCTCGCGAACGGATTGACGAACTCGAGATGTTCCTGTTGCATCTGAAAGTAGAAAGTCGCCCGATCACAACGGTATGTGTGTTTTTGCCCTAGGCAATAGTAGTTATTCGTTTCTAGCAGCCGAATTGCGAAAATTTTGATGGTTTCTCAACCATTCCTTAACTTCAAACTCCCATATCACACGGACGGATTGACGAACTCGAGAAATTCCTGTTGCATCTGAAAGTAGAAACTCATCCGATTATAATGGTTTGTGTGCTTTTCCGCTAGGCCATTCCAGTTATAGGTTTCGAGTATCAGACCAGCGAAAATTTTGATGGTTTCTCAACCATTCCTTAAATTCAAACCCCCATATCTCGCGAACGGATTGACGAACACGAGATATTCCTGTTCCATCTGAAAGTAGAAACTCCCCCGATTACAATGGTGTGTGTACTTTTCCCCTAGACCATTCCAGTTATTGGTTTCGAGTATCAGACTTGCGAACATTTTGATGGTTTATCAACCATTCCTTCACTTCAAACTCCCATACCTCGCGAACGGATTGACGTATTCGAGAAATTCCTGTTGCATCTGAAAGTAGAAACTCGCCCGATTACAATGGTGTGTGTGCTTTTCCCCTAGGCCATTCCAGTTATAGGTTTCGAGTATCAGACCAGCGAAAATTTTGACGGTTTCTCAACCATTACTTAACTTCGAACTCCCATATCTCGCGAACGGATTGACGAACTCGAGATATTCCTGTTGCATCTGGATGTAGAAACTCGCCCGATTGCAACGGTATGTGTTCTTTTCCACTAGGCCATTCCAGTTATTCGTTTCTAGCAGCAGAATTGCGAAAATTTTGATGCTTTCTCAACCGTCTCTTAACTCCAAACTCCCATATCTCGCGAACGGATTGACGAACTCGAAAAATTCCTGTTGCATGTGAAAGCAGATACTCGCCCGATTACAACGGTCTGTGTATTTTTCCCCTAGGCCATTGTAGTTATTGGTTTCGTGTATCAGACTTGCGAAAATTTCGATGATTTCTCAATCATTCCTTAACTTATAACTCCCATATCTCGCGAACGGATAGACGAACTCGAGAAATTCCTGTTGCAACTGAAAGTAGAAACTCGCCCGATTACAATGGTGTGTGTGCTTTTCCCCTAGGCCATTCCAGTTATAGGTTTCGGGTATCAGACTTGCGAAAATTTTGATGGTTTCTGAAACATTCCTTAACTTCAAACTCCCATATATCGCGAACGGATTGACGAACTCGAGAAATTCCTGTTGCATCTGAAAGTAGAAACTCGCCCGATTATAATGGTTTGTGTGCCCTTCCCCTAGGCCATCCCCAGTTATAGGTTTCGAGTATCAGACCAGCGAAAATTTTGATGGTTTCTCAACCATTCCTTAACTTCAAACTCCCATATCTCGCGAACGGATTGACGAACTCGAGATATTCCATTTGCATCTGAAAGCAGAAACTCGTCTGTTTACAATCGTATGTGTGTTTTTGCCGTAGGCAATAGTAGTTATTGGTTTCCAGTATCAGACTTGCGAAAATTTTGATGGTTTCTCCACCATGCCTTAACTTCAAACTCCCATATCTCGCGAACGGATTGACGAACTCGAGATATTCCTGTTGCATCTGAAAGTAGAAAGTCGTCCGATTACAACGGTATGTGTATTTTTGCCCTAGGCAATAGTAGTTATTGGTTTCGAGTATCAGAATTGCGAAAATTTTGATGGTTTCTCAACCGTCTCTTAACTCCAAACTCCCATATCTCGCGAACGGATTGACGAACTCGAGATATTCCTGTTGCATCTGAAAGTAGAAACTCGCCCGATTACAATGGTGTGTGTACTTTTCCCCTAGGCCATTCCAGTTATTGGTTTCGAGTATCAAACTTGCGAAAATTTTGATGGTTTCTCAACCATTCCTTAACTTCAATCTCCCATATCTCGCGGACGGATTGACGAACTCGAGGAATTCCTGTTGCATCTGAAAGTAGAAACTCGCCCGACTACAATGGTGTGTGTTCTTTTCCCCTAGGCCATTCCAGTTATAGGTTTCGAGTATCAGACCAGCGAAAATTTTGATGGTTTCTCAACCATTCCTTAAATTCAAACCCCCATATCTCGCGAACGGATTGACGAACACGAGATATTCCTGTTCCATCTGAAAGTAGAAACTCGCCCGATTACAATGGTGTGTGTACTTTTCCCCTAGACCATTCCAGTTATTGGTTTCGAGTATCAGACTTGCGAACATTTTGATGGTTTATCAACCATTCCTTCACTTCAAACTCCCATACCTCGTGAACGGATTGACGTACTCGAGAAATTCCTGTTGCATCTGAAAGTAGAAACTCGCCCGATTACAATGGTGTGTGTGCTTTTCCCCTAGGCCATTCCAGTTATAGGTTTCGAGTATCAGACCAGCGAAAATTTTGACGGTTTCTCAACCATTACTTAACTTCGAACTCCCATATCTCGCGAACGGATTGACGAA